>NC_090031.1:9472500-9715000 GCF_037176765.1 Anolis sagrei | reverse complement strand
TGGTTCTAAATGGTTCTAAAGTACTTACAAAACTAAAGTTCTGGTGGTGAACATTTCAGAACTCTAACAAAACTCTCAAAATTTCATAATAAATGGCAGTTCCTAATTGGTTCTGTCATTAAAATCACCAATAATGAAATAATAATTAAATTTTGAAAGTTTTGTTAGAGTTCTGAAATTTTCACCACCAGAACTTTAGTTTTGTAAGTACTTTAGAACCATTTAGAACCATGAATTGCCCAAGCCTATTGTGTAGTATTTTGAGTCCTAGATGAGAATTATAGGGACCAGAGTTCAAATCCCACTTCAATATGGAAACCTTGGGCAGACCATACTGTCTCAGCCTCAGAGGAAGGCAAAGGCCAACCCTTCTCAGAACAAATCTAACCCCTCAAAACCCATGACAATTTGGCCTTGGCATCACAGCACGTCGGAAACAGTCTGGAGTCACAACAGCTCTTGCAACCTCTGAAGCTACCCGCTTCTCCATGAGTGCAAGACAGATTTGGAGAGGCACTTGTGTTAATTTTTATTTGAGGAAAAAAAATAGTCTGGGAATAAGGAAAGGAAGGGTTAGCAATTGACGCTCCACGAGCCCAGCAATTAGATTTAGGGCAAAGCCAGCAATTAGATGTTAGAGTGGGCGGCTAAACAAGCCTCTCTCTGATTCAAGAGCATCCAGGCTTTGATTGTCTCAGCAGAACCGGAGCATTTTTAAAAAAGGGCTAGGAAATTTACCCAGTGTTGTCCAGTTTGCATCAGCAATCTCACTTGAAATGAAAGTTCATAGGGTTATCCCTACTACAGTCCTCGTTTCACGTCATACTCCATGACAAAGAGATTCAGCACAAGAAGAGCTCCCATAATGTCTAGACCGGTGTTTCTCAACCTTCCTAATGCAGCGACCCCTTAATACAGTTCCTTATGCTGTCGTGACCCCCGTCGTAAAGTTATTTTCATTGCTACTTCATAACTGTAATTTTGCTACTGTTATGAATTTCAATATAAATATTTGATATAGGTAAAGGTAAAGGTTGTCCCCTGACATTAAGTTTTCAAACTGATAGGTTGGCAGAAGCTGGGGCTGACAGTGGAAGCTTATGCCACTCCCCGGATTTGAACCTGCAACCTTTTGGTCAACAAGTTTAGCAGCTCAGTGCTTTAACCCACTGTGTATTTTATTCATTGGACCAAATTTGGCACAAATACCCAATACACCCAAATTTGAATACTGGTGTGGTTTGGGGACATTGATTTTGTCATTTGGGAGTTGTAGTTGCTGGGATTTATAGTTACCCCACAACCAAAAAGTATGCTGAACTCAATGACGGAATCAAACCAAACTTGGCACACAGAACTCCCATGACCAAGACAAAATATTGGAAGGGTTTGGAGTGCATTCACATTGAGTTTTTGGAATTGTAGTTCAGCTACAAAAAATACTGGAAGGGTTTCATGGGCATTGACCTTAACTTTTGGAGTTGTAGTTGACCTACATCCAGAGAGCACTGTGGACTCAAACAATGAAGGATCTGGACTAAACTTGGCATGAATACTCAATATGCCCAAATGTGAACTCTGGTGGAGTTTGGGGGAAATAGACATTGACATTTGGAAGTTGTAGTTGCTGGGATTTATAGTTCACCTACAATCAAATAGCATTCTGAACTCAGCCCACAATGGATCTGCACCAAACTTGGCACACTACCAACACTGCATACTTGTGTTGAAGGGAGCTGTTTTGGAATTCTGAGAGTTGTAGTTCACCAACACTTAGAAGCAGTACCAAAGGTGTGATGGAACTAGTAAACTTGTTACACAGAACTTGTCTCAGAAACAGCCCTTCACTTGGCTGGACACACAATGGAGGAGGGCTTTTAGGGGGAGGATTCACTGTCTGTTTCCAAAAAGGAAGAGAAGGACAGGCAGAGAGATCTTCAGCCTTCTCTGCTAAAGGGGTTCCTAAAACCATCAGAAATATGTGTTTTCTGATGGTCTTTGGTGACCCCCCTGAAACCACCTTGCGACCCCTCCCCAGGGGTCCCGACCCCCAGGTTGAGAAATCCTGCATTATAAGTTGCCATTTAAGGAAAAATCCCAGTGCTGAAAAGAGGAGTTAGACTTTATTTATTCTTTTTTTCTGATCCAAAGAAACAGAAACCATCTCCTCTTACCTGCCTTAAAGATCCACTCCAAGTAGCCATTGAGCTCCCTTTCAATCTGCTGCTGTCGCCGGAGTTTTAAGAAGGCCCGCCGATTTTCCACTCGTTCTCGTTCTTTGGCAAACTCCCTGCAGAAAAGGAGACAAAGTGCACATCACAATCCAATTCTGAGCCTAGCTTAGAAACCCGAAAAGAGCCATGCTGGGCCAGGCAAAAGGAATGAGAACATCTACTTCTGAGAAGTCATAGTCACTAATAAGCTATCTTTGTTTTTGGAAGCTTGTACCTTGCCCCCAACGCTGCTTCTCTGTCTCAGTTCGAAGTTGTGCCCGAGGGAGAGGGAGTGTGCCTTGGCCACTCACCCAACCAGCCAGGCCTCTTTGGACAGGTAAGGCAGCCCTTGCCTCTTGGGCTCAGTGTGTTTATTTGACTGTGCGGGCATGCACATCATGCCCCCTCTGTTGGGTTTCCCAAACTTCAATGCACCCCATTCAAGAAAGCCCTTGCTGTAAATCATTGTCTCATCTGAGGGGGGTGGGCCTACTATTGCAACTCAGAGTAAGCTTCGTCTTGCTTCCAAACACCACCACACAAGAGCTGTAGTTTTATAGTTTATTGAGGAAAAAGTCCAAGTCAAAATAAAGAATAAGCATTGCAAAGTTCCAAAAATTTAGGTTAAATGCAGAATATAGTTCCAAAGATCTTCAGAGAGGCACAATCCTATAGGCAAAGTTCGAAACAGAGTCCATGGTACAAACAGTGGAACAATTGCCCCAAGAATCACAATGCAAGAAACCCCAAGCGTGCTGCTTTCCAGCTAAGGTTATTCCATGAAGCTTTCAGGCTAACAAGCTACGTTGAACTGACACTTTCCCTTCGTTTGCAAGAAGCTTAAATACCTTTTGCTAACATGAAAACATTATGCTCTCACCAACATGAAAGCATTGCGATGACCTTTCCCTGAGCTGGCTTCTCATCTGCTGGCTAGGCAAGAACTCCTCCTGTCCTGCAAATCAAGATGGGCTTGCCAGGTCAGGTCACTATCAAGGCTTTCTGCACTTTCACTATCAGCGTGGGAAGGCAAAGGCCTCTCCACCTGTTCGCTATCTACTTCGTTAACATTCCTTTCTTCTGAGAACCACTGTGTTGACTCTGCACTGTCTGTGGGAGCCTCAGAAAAAGACCTAGGAGCAGGCCCAGGGATCTGAGGCACAGAAAAAGAGCCAGGAATCTGAATCCCATCACCCTCATAATCAGAGAACATCTCAGGCCCAGAATAACGCTGAACCACAACACCTTCCTCCTTCCATCCCTCCTCCAATGCCACCCCCACCCTCAGGAATGCTGCTGTATATTTATTATTTACTAGCTGTACCCGCCACGCATTGCTGTGGACAACCCTCTCTTTTTTCTCTCCTTTCTTTCTCTCCTTCCTTCTCATCCCCTCCTTCCCCCCTTTTCTTTCCCTTCCTCTTTCTCCCTGTTCTTCCTTCTCTACCTATTCTTGGACTGCAACTCCCAGCAGTCCTCCTGATCGATCTTCCTACCTACCTACCTACCTACCTACCTACCTATCTCTATCTAATCTCTCTATCTGGAGGATTGGTGGGAGTTGCAGTCCAGGAATCGGAAATTGGTAGCATGCAGAGATTGGGATGCTCTCAAAGAAATCCAAGGAGAAGAAAGCTTGCATCTTGGAAACAGTGCATTTGGATCATCCTCCTCTCCTAAAGGGCCAGGTCTAGGGGATGATGGGAGCTGTAGTCCAGAAGAGAGTGTGGATAGGCTATTGTGTGTTTTGTTAGCCGAGGGAGTTGTTTTTGCACATGCACTATAGCGTCTTTTTGCTTTTTTGGATTTTAAATTTCTTCTGCTATGTATATTTGTGTATATGTGTATATATGTGTGTTTGTGTATATATGTGGTTTTGCGCATGCATTGTAATGCATTTTTGTTTTTTGTCTTTTTAAATACCTTCTGCTGTGTTTTTCAGTGTTTTTATGAGTGATGGTCACTCATTGGCCTGATGGGTGTATTGTGTCCAAAATTGGTGTCAATTCGTCCAGTAGTTTTTGAGTTATGTTAATCCCACAAACGAACATTACATTTTTATTTATATAGACTAGCCGTCCCCTGCCACGCGTTGCTGTAGCCAACATGGGGGTCTGTGTGGGAAGTTTGGCCCAATTCTATCATTGGTGGGGTTCAGAATGCTCTGTGATTGTAGGTGAACTATAAATCCCAACAACTACAACTCCCAAATGTGAAACTTCTATTTTCCCCAAACTCCACCAGTGTTCACATTTGGGCATATTGAGTATTTGTGTAGAGTTTGGTCCAGATCCATCATTGTTTGAGTCCACAGTGATATCTAGATGTAGGTGAACTATAACTCCAAAACCAAAGGACACTGCCCACCAAACCCTTCCAGTATTTTCTGTTGGTCATTGGAGAACCGTGTTCCAAGTTTGGTTCAGTTCCATCATTGGTGGGGTTCAGAATGCTCTTTGATTGTAGGTGAACTATAAATCCCAGCAACTACAACTCCCAAATGACAAAATCAATTTTTTTAGTGAAGGACATACATTGGGTTGTTAGGTGTCTTGTGTCCAATTTTGGTGTCAATTCATCCAGTGGATTTTGAGTTATGTTAATCCCACAAACTAACATCACATTTTTATTTATATAGATTTCATTGGGGCTTCTTTGGTTGCCCTGTGTCTTTCTTTAGGCCCCTTCTGCACACTGTATACAATCCACGTTGAACTGGTTTACATAGCAGTCTGAACTCAGATAACCCAGTTCAAAGTAGACATTGTGGGTGATCTGCCTTGATATTCTGGGTTATATGCCTGTAAGGAAAGGCCTTAACTCTACATTGACAGATAAACTAGTACAAAGCAGGCATTATGCATGATCTGCCTTGATATTTGGGGTTGAAGATGTCCTAATTCCTCACATTCCTATTATTCCAACAGATAGACCATTTCGATTTAAGAGATTGCAATTCTCAATTCGATTGCCGTTTGCAATTGCCATCAACACAGCTCAGGATCAGTCTTTAGAATTGTGCAGTTCAGATCTAGACACAGATTGCTTCTCACATGGACAATTATGTGTTGCATGTTCGACACCGGGACTGTGGCGCAGCTGGCTAGGAGTCAGCTGCATTAAGATCACTACTGACCAAAAGGGTCTTGAGTTTTAAGCCAGCCCCGGTCGGAGTGAGCTTCCGACCAATTTGTGTAACTTGCTGTTGACCTTTGCAGCCCGAAAGACAGTTTCATCTGTCAAGTAGGAAATTCAGTTACCGCTTATGAGGGGAGGCTAATTTACGATGCCATAAAAATCTCCAGCAAGCATGCAAACAATGAGGAAGTATTGTCGAAGGCTTTCATGGCCAGAATCACTGGGTTGTTGTAGGTTTTTCCTGGCTATATGGCCACAGTCTAGAGGCATTCTCTCCTGACGTTTCACCTGCATCTATGGCAAGCATCCTCAGAGGTAGTGAGGTCTGTTGGAACTAGGCAAAAGGGTTTATATATCTGTGGAATGACCAGGGTGAGACAAAGGACTCTTGTCTGCTGGAGCTAGGTGTGAATGTGGACAATTTCAACAGAAAGGAGGAAACCATGAAAATCAACAAAATCTGGCTACAAGTATTAAAAAAACCTCTAAAATTGCAACAGCACAACAACAGAGAGGAAGCAGGCAGGGACATCTAATTACCTCTCAACAAAAGTTTGCCCCAGGCACAGTCAGGCCATTGTATGCTAATCAAGGTGGTCAGCTGAAACATTCACACCTAGCTCCACCAGACAATAGTCCTTTGTCTCACCCTGGTCATTCCACAGCTAAAAAGCTAAAAGGTAAGCTTTCAGCTGGCCAAGGAGACTAAAGTTTAGTGTGTTTTGTGTACTGAACACATGAAGCCCGAAGCAAAACCCATGCCGAACTAACTGGAAAGTAACTCTAAGTCTTTAGGCATGGCCCATAAACTTAATGGAGAGGTTTTATTAGTGAGTTGTTTATTTTGCGATGCCTCCGTTTTACAGTGGAGTTTTTAATCACAATGTTAACGCCTTGGAGTGTAAATAGTAGAAATACAAAGCTGTGAATAAAATTTACCAGCTATCATGATGAACTCCTGCACTTCAACATTTACTACTATGCAATTATTTCTGTTTGTTCCAGATCGGGGAGGCTGCGGGGTCAGTATGGCAATGAATCCACTCTCTGGGATGTTGTAGGTTTTTTATGGCCATGTTCTAGAGGCATTCTCTCCTGACGTTTCGCCTGCATCTATGGCAAGCATCCTCAGAGGTAGTGTGGTCTGTTGGAACTAGGAAAATGGGTTTATATATCTGTGGAAAGACCAGGGTGGGACAAAGGACTCTTGTCTGCTGGAGCTAGGTGTGAATGTTTCAACTAACCACCTTGAATAGCATTTGATGGCCTGGCAGTGCCTGGGGCAATCTTTTGTTGAGAGGTGATTAGATGTGCCTGATTGTTTTCCTTCTGTTATTTTGCTGTTGTAATTTTAGATTTTTTAAAATACTGGTAGCCAGATTTTAGCTATGACCGGGCTACACACCCAATCCAATCCAAATTACAATAGCACAACAACAGAGAGGAAACAAAAAAGGACATCTAATCACCTCTCAACAAAAGATTGCCCCAGGCACTCAAATGCTAATCAAGGTGGTCAGTTGAAACATTCACACCTAGCTCCAGCAGACAAGAGTCCTTTGTCCCACCCTGGTCTTTCCACAGATATATAACCCATTTTCCTAGTTCCAACAGACCTCACTACCTCTGAGGATGCTTGCCATAGATGCAGGCAAAACATCACGGAGAAAGCCTCTAGAACAGTGGTTCTCAATTTTCCTAATGCCGTGACCCCTTAATACAGTCCCTCATGTTGTGGTGACCCCCAACCATAATATTGTTTTCGTTGCTACTTCATCACAGTCATTTTACTACTGTTATAAATCATAATGTAAATATCTGATATGCAGGATGCATTTTCATTCACTGGACCAAACTGGGCAGAAATACCCAAATGTGAATGCTAGTGGGGTTGGGGGAGGATTGATTTTGTAATTTGGGAGTTGTAGTTGCTGGGATTTATAGTTCACTTATAATCAAAGAGCATTCTGAACTCCACCAGCGATGGATTTGAACCAAACTTGGCTCCCATGACCAATGGAAAACACTGGAAGGGTTTGATGGGCATTGACTTTGACTTTGGGAGTTGTAGTTTACCTATATCCAGAGAACACTGTGGACTCATACAATGGTTGATCTGGACCAAACTCGGCACAAATACTCAATATGCCCAAATGTGAACACTGGTGGAGTCTGGGGAAAATAGATCCTGACATTTGGGAGTTGTAGTTGCTGGGATTTATAGTTCATTACAAATAAAGAACATTCTGAACTCCACCAATGATAGAATTGGCTCAAACTTCCCACATGGAATCCCCATAACCATCAGAAAATACTGTGTTTTCTTATGGTCTTTGGTGACCCCTCTGACAACCCCTCGCGACCCCCTCAGGGGTCCCGACCCCTAGGTTGAGAAACACTGCTCTAGAACATGACCATTTAGCCTGAAAAAACCTACAACAACCCAGTGATTCCGGCCATGAAAGCCTTCAACAATACATCTGTTCTGTCACGCGCTGGGCCTGTAAAGAATTGCCTTTAAAATAGGATGTGCAACTTGAGCCCAGCGGGAAGCCAGGGCCCCCTGAAGAGAAGTTCTCAAGGATTTTCCACCACAAATGGCTCGTGAAGTATAACAAAGTCCTTTATTAACGAACAATCAAACAGAAACTTCTCTTGTCTTCAATAAAGTTAAACAAATGCTTCCAGGCCTTTATGTAACTGGTGGCTTCCTAATCATGTCCACGAGGGACAGGCAATTGTCTTCAATAACTGTTTCTTTACTTTAAAGGAAAATCCCTTTTTAACTTCTCCCAGGCTGACTGTAATGTAAGCCTTACTGATGTGGGCTCTGTTACCGGATTGAACTGTGTCTCGAGCACCGAGTGGACCTACCAGTAAGGCCAGTAGATTCTCCAGCTGGCCTTACTTACAGTCTTCCAAACTGTTTAACCTCCGAAATTCCTCAAAGCTTTAGGGGCTGTTTCCCTGGAAATCTTTGGATGCTCTTAAGACTGTTCTTCCCTGGAAAGTCTTAAGAGTTGAAGCTTTTGTATGGGAGAAGCTTGTCCACGTCCTTACTGGGACTGACTAAAAATGGCTCCCTTCCCTTCCCAATTGCTCTGAACAAGGGGCGGAACCAAAACTTAACGATGATGGACAGGTGACTTGCCCTACGACTGCAACCAAAGGAAGCCACCTTTCTGCAGAATCCCTGAAACCTTGGACTGCAAGCAAACATTTAATACAAAGCAAATAAAGTTGGAGCTCCTGGTACAGCCAGACCAGCACAACATCAATCCACTCTCTGTTTAAACTGAAGTTAAAGAGAGGAGTAAGTAGCTCCTTGGCTGTGAATGCCCAGAACCTTGGACAGCGCCTTTAAAACTCCCAGAGTGGATTAATTGCCCCACCGATGACAACCGAGCCACCATCCTCGGCAGCCTCAGATTAAAAGTAATTGACCTGGAAGGCCTGGGAGGAATCACTGGTTGCAAATTCGAGCCCTTAAGAAGGGGGAGTTTAATTAGTCTGATTCACTCCAGCATAAATCCACCAGGAATGAAACTTGCCCACGGGGACCAGAAACGAAGCTGTCAGCAGTCGGAGAGCACGCCATCATTAAGCAGCAGTGAAAGCAATTCACGTTTTCCCTGGTTTCCCTCAATTTCACTAAGCCTGCACTGGGCAGGAAGGAGGCCCTGCAAGAGACACGCATTTCCCTCTCTTGTGCAGCACCAGCCGCCACTGTCTTAAGGGAAGCCGAGGAGAAATGGAGAGATGTCCACGCAAGCGGTGTAAAAACTTCCCTTATGTCATCTGCTCATGAAAGGACAGATGGTTTCAAAATGCAATTCTTTCCCTTCTTCGTGAGAATTCTTGCTACTTTCAGATTATTATTTTCACACTTGAAGTCCATTCTGCAAAACATTTGTACAAGATGTATTTCCTCCTCTTCCTCCTCCTTCTCTTCCTCCTCCTCCTTCTCTTCTTCCTCCTCTTCTTCCTTCTCCTCTTCTTCTGCCTCCTTCTCTACTTCCTCTACTATTACTACTACTTTTTCCTCTTCTACTTCTTCTATTATTACTACTACTACTTTTTTCTTCCTCCTCCTCTATTTCTTTTAGTATCACTACTACTTTTTCCTTCTCCTCCTCTTCTTCTTCCTCCTCTACTTCCTCTACTATTATTACTACTACTTTTTTCTTACTCCTCCTCCTCTATTTCTTTTAGTATCACTACTACTTTTTCCTTCTTCTCCTCTTCTTCCTCCTCCTCTACTTCCTCTACTATTATTACTAGTATTTTTTCCTCCTCCTCCTCTACTTCTTCTACTGTCACTACTACTTTTTCCTTTTCCTCCTCCTCTTCTTCCTCTGCCACTTCCTCAACTATTACTACTACTTTTTTCCTCCCCCTCCTCCTCTACTTCTTCTATCACTACTACTTTTTCCTTCTTCTCCTCTTCCTCCTCCTCCTCTTCTTCTTCCTCCTCTACTTCCTCTACTATTACTACTACTACTTTTTCTTTCTCCTCCTCTTCTTCTTCTTCCTCCTCTACTTCTTCTACTATTATTACTAGTACTTTTTTCCTCCTCCTCCTCTACTTCTTCTACTGTCACTACTACTTTTTCCTTCTCCTCCTCTTCTTCTTCCTCTGCCACTTCCTCTACTATTACTACTACTTTTTTCCTCCCCCTCCTCCTCTACTTCTACTATCACTACTACTTTTTCCTTCTCCTCCTCTTCTTCTTCCTCTGCCACTTCCTCTACTATTACTACTACTTTTTTCCTCCCCCTC
This sequence comes from Anolis sagrei, assembly GCF_037176765.1. Taxonomy (NCBI): domain Eukaryota; kingdom Metazoa; phylum Chordata; class Lepidosauria; order Squamata; family Anolidae; genus Anolis; species Anolis sagrei. The sequence goes on along the minus strand of NC_090031.1, from coordinate 9,704,869 downwards.
CTCCTTTACTTCTACTATCACTACTACTTTTTCCTTCTCCTCCTCTTCTTCTTCCACTGCCACTTCCTCTACTATTACTACTACTTTTTTCCTCCCCCTCCTCCACTACTTCCACTATCACTACTACTTTTCCTTCATCTCCTCTTCTTCCTCTTCCTCCTCTTCTACTTCTTTTACTACTACTACTACTACTACTACTACTACTTTTACTGCTATTACTACTACTTTTTCTTCTCCTTCCCTTCTTCTTCCTCCTCCACTTCCTCTACTATTAGTACTACCTTTTTCCTCCTCTTCCTCCTCAACATCCTCTATTATTATTACTACTACTTTTTCCTCCTCTTCTACTTCTTCTATCATGACTACTTTTTCCTCCTCCTCCTCCTCTACTTCTATTATCATTACTACTTTTTCTTCTCCTCCTCCTCTTCTTCTTCCTCCTCCTCCACTTCCTCTACTATTACTACTACTTTTTCCTCTTCCTCCTCTACTTCTTCTACTATCACTACTATTTTTCCTTCTCCTCCTCCTCTTCTTCTTCCTCCTCCACTTCCTCTACTATTACTACTACTTTTTCCTCCTCCATCTCCTCTACTTCTTCTACTATCACTACTACTTTTTCCTTCTCCTCCTCTTCTTCCTCCTTCTCCACGTCTTCAACTATACTGCCATGCTGAATTGAGATGCAGTTCAATTTTTATGGCCAACACCTTTGAGCATGCTTGTTATTAAATTGAATTTTCCCCCAGGCTCAACTCTCCCCTCTTTTGGGTTCTCTCACTTTCTGATGTTCCACAGCACATGTTTTGGTTGGTGTTTTTCTACTTCAAGGCCCTCTTTGTCTTAATATGGTATTTTTTCATCACTACCTCAGCCCTAGTTCTCTCCACTACAACTCCTGGTATTTGTTGGTGCTCTCCTATCCAAATAACAAGAGCTGATCTTCAAATCAGATCAGAAGAAATGGATTCTGATGTGTTTAGGGTTTGCCTCTGAGTCTCTCCAACGCTTGAGAACATGGCATCGGCAACGGAGAACTCCTCTCCATTCCTTCTTGGGCTTCTTGTCCTAAGCCAAGGCACGATCGAAGCTTCATGTCTGCCAGGGCATTACAGAGAGAGAGGCATCCAAGTGCCCCAGGGCCTCCTCAGAGCCACGATCTTCATTGCACCTGTCAAAACTGTCACTCCTATTTAGCCCAGCGAAACGATGCCTGAATTGCTCCTCAACCTTTCAAAGTGACCTCGAGGTGTTCCTGGAATGACCATCAGTCGAAACCTGCCATCCGTTTGACTCCGTCTTTAAACATCTTCTCACCTCCCCACTTCCTGTCATCATAGGCATGGGGTCCAAGTGCAAGTGTCTCATGTGCCGTTCATTAAACCGCCGGCTTCTTATTCCGGAAGCATTTCCGTCATCGGAGCAAAGGCTAGAATTGTCAGCAAGAGCATTTGTTTTCCCCTTTGCCCCATTCATTCATTCATTCATTCTCTCTCTGTCTCTCTCTCTCTCCCTTCTGGTTCATTGCGCCAGACAGCAGTGCCATCACTCAGCTTTGATATCTAGTCTAGAAGAGGAAAGGGGACTGACAACTACCAGGGAACAATGGCCTGCATCTGTAATTTGCCAGGCTGAGCGGATGCCCTCCTTGATACTCTGCCGTGTCCTTTCGCTGCAGATTGAATGATGGGGAACACGACAGCGGGGAGCAGGAAGGAAAAGGTTATGAGAGGGGATCCGTTGTCCTCTTATCACCTTGCCAGGGAAGCAATGAGGAAAAATGGGAAGTGAGATGCAAACAAGACGTTTGGGATGCCGCTGGGTCAGCGGATCAGTGAATCCACTCCAGGTTTCAATCTCAACTTCCAAGGGATGAGCGAAGGAGCTGAACCTCATCGGCAAAATACATTCAGCATCTTGAGTTTTTTAATAGTTTCGATTAAAACCCATAATAGATTGATTGAACCACTGATACAGGAGTGAGCAGCCTTCTCTGCTGTCTGTGGAATTCCAAAGGGATGGATCCATTCCCATTATTTAAGCCTCCCCCCCCCCCATTTTTTTAGGATTGGGGACATCAAATTACTACCCTTGGCTTCATTGCATCTTCATCCTCTCTCCTTTCCTTCCTTCCTTTTTGCTTCCCATGCTCTCCCACATACACCCTCCTGCTCTTCATTCCTTCCCTTCTTCCCTTGCTTTTCCTCATACACCTTCTCCCTCTCGCTTTTCTTTCCTTCCTTCCTTCCTTCCTTCTTTCCTTCCTTCCTTCCCTCCCTCTTTCCTTTCCTTTCCTTTCCTTCTCTTCCTCCATTTCCCTCATATACTTTCTCCTTCTCTCTTTTCTTCTCTTTCCTTCCTTCCTTACTTTCCAACATACATCTTCTCCCTCTCTCTTTTCTTCTCTTTCCTTCCTTCCCTTACTTTCCAACATACATCTTCTCCCTCTCAGTTTTCCTTCCTTCCTTCCTTCCTTCCTTCCTTCCTTCCTTCCTTCCTTCCTTCCTTCCTCTTTCCTTCCCTTCCCTTCCTCCATTTCCATCATTTACCTTCTCCTTTTCTCTTTTCTTCTCTTTCCTTCCTTCCCTTACTTTCCAACATACATCTTCTCCCTCTCAGTTTTCCTTCCTTCCTTCCTTCCTTCCTTCCTTCCTTCCTTCCTTCCTTCCTTCCGTCCTCTTTCCTTTCCTTTCCTTCCTCCATTTCCCTCATTTACCTTCTCCCTCCCTCTTTTTTTCTCTTTCCTTCCTTCCCTTACTTTCCAACATACATCTTCTCCCTCTCAGTTTTCCTTCCTTCCTTCCTTCCTTCCTTCCTTCCTTCCTTCCTTCCTTCCCCATGACCAACAGAAAATACTGTGGGTTGTTGTAGGTTTTTTCGGGCTATATGGTCATGTTCTAGAGGCATTCTCTCCTGATGTTTTGCCTGCGTCTATGGCAAGCATCCTCAGAGTTAGTGAGGTGTTTTCTGATGATCTTTGGTGACCCCTCTGACACCCCCTTGCGACCTCCTCAGGGGTCCCCACCCCCAGGTTGAGAAACACTGCCATAGAGGATCCAATGTGCCACTAATATGGAAGCCAATTGTACTTGGCACACACTGAAGCCTACAGCCCAAAGCTCCATGCTTGTGATACTTTCTTCCCTCTTTCAACTCCCAGATTTCTCTTTGCCATCCTTCTCTTCCTACCCTTAGGAGAATGAATCTTTAACATATTTCCTCACATTCCAACGACACCTCCCTTCCTGGGCACTGTTCTCCATGCGGCAACAATAGGTTCCAATTTTAGCTTCCTGCGAAAAGCCATCCATCTCTCTTGGCCTACTTTAGTGTCCGCACCTGGAGAATGGCATTTCAGCTCAACATCTGCCTGGTTTGCCAGTTCTGAAGGCAAAAAGTGTATGTGTGTGTGTATGGATGTGTCGGAGGGGAAGAAAAGTGGCGAGAGGGGAAAGAGAGCAAGCAGGGCTGTGCCCAATTTGTGCGACTGGCAGGAACGACTTGCAGGCTTCTCGGTGCGGAGTCAAATCTCAGATCGAGTAACACTTTGGCAGAGATGGAGAGATCAAGCACAGAGGCAGATAAGGCAACACAAAAGTTGCCCTATATTCTCACCATTCCAGAAGAGCGCTTTTGTTCAGAGCTGCAGCCCGCCAGAGATTTCTGCACTTGATCCGCGGAGCATGTTTTCTGTACTTGGAAGGACTTCCAAAAATGTCCTTAGTCTCTTAGGCTTTGGGGGAAAAGTGGCATTTTTCTTGCTGTATTTTCCTTGAGGTAAAATATCTTCAAACTGTTTAAAACGAGAATGGAGATTTCTGGATATTTCCGGCAGATGTAATTTACCTTTTTGTATGACCAGAAAAAGGTAAATTACATTTGATGGAAATATCCAGAAATCCACATGGGGCTACGGGGCTACAGTGGGTTAAACCCCTGAGCTGCAGAACTTGCGGATTGGAAGGTTGGCGGTTTGAATCCACGGGATGGGAGAGCTCCCATTGTTAGCTCTAGCTTCTGCTAACCTAGCAGTTTGAAAACATGTAAATATTAGTAGATCAATAGGTACTGCTTCGGCAGGAAGGTAACAGTGCTTCATGCAGTCATGCCATCCATATGACTTTGGAGGTGTTTATGGACAACGCTGGTTCTTCAGCTTAGAAATGGAGATGAGCACCACCCCCAGATTTGGACTCAACTAGACTTAATGTCAAGGGGAAACTTCCACCTTTAACTTATGACCAGAAAAAAGGCAATACTGAGAATCATGGAGTCATAGAATCATGGGCCATCTAGTCCAACCCCCTGCCAAGAAATAGGAAAATCGTATTCAGAGCACCCCCAACATCTAATTGATGAGAAACTCTCATGAGAAAGCACTTGGCGATACTGACCTAAGCAAGGAAGCATGCTTGCAGATTAGAGCACATAGCCAGCTTCATAGACCAACATGGCTTTGTGGGAAGCAGAAATTCCAGGGCAGACGTAATGCTTTCGTGTCTGTTTATTAGGAGCTGATGGCCACTCTGACTTCAGTTCAGGCAACGTGGCTTTCAAGTAGAGCTAGGCCTAGGTTCTCTAGTTCTTGTTTCAAGTCTTGGATTTGGATTTAAGTATTCTGGGAGTTCTCCATGTTCTTGATTTATATTCAGGTTCAAGTTTTGCTTATGGACATAAGCTCCCCTTGTAGTCTGGGGCTATCTTTGGACTGTATTGGTTTTGGATTTATAAGAGACAATTTGCTGACTTTTTGAATTCTACAACTTATTTCATGATTTCTGCTTTTTAACTATATATCTTTTGTGTGCTTTTGCCAGAAACTGTTTGCTTCTACTCTGATCTCTGGTGTGATGTTATGTTTTGTGTTTGTTTTTTGTCGTGTTAGGAGCGACTTGAGAAACTGCAAGTCGCTTCTGGTGTGAGAGAATTGGCCATCTGCAAGGACGCCTGAATGTTTTGATGTTTTACCATCCTTGTGGGAGGCTTCTCTCATATCCCTGCATGAGGAACTGGAGCTGATAGAGGGAGTTCATCTGCTCTCTCCCCAGATTCATACCTGCGACCTGTCGGTCTTCAGTCCTGCCGGCACAGGGGTTTAACCCACTGCACCACCAGGTGCTATGTTATGGTCATAGGTAGCTTCAGGCCTGAGGTGCAACACTACAGTTTGGAGGGTTGAGAATTGTGCTGGTTCATACTGAACCCAAAAAACCCACAATTCATTCAGGAAACGGATTCTTTGAAAAAGAAACTAATTGAAACATGGAAGCAAAAACAGACAGATTCCATGTCCCTCCGTAATTTCCCATCACATCCATCTGATCTTTCAAGAGATGGTGCCAGAGATGTACCTGGGACCTTTTGAACCAAAGGTATGATGCCTTTCCGAGAGCAGAGGTCTAGGTCAGGTGGCACTATCTGTTCCCTAAAGTAGCTCAACGTTGTCCCTTCCCGAATCCATTTTCCCCATTATATATGCTGTCATTTCCTTAAGGTTGAAACATGACAGTTTGATTCTCCAAACATGAGCTTGGCTTTCTGAGGCAAGGGATGGATCGCTAAACGGTTTTGGCACTCAGTCTCCTGCCTCCGAACGGCACCAAGCTGTCCCATGCAGATGAGTGTGAATATTTGCAACGTCCCCTTCGAGCTCACCGTCCCCCGCCACCCTTGGGAGAATCAGGCTAAATTAACGTTCTCTATGCTTCGCTTCAGTCTAAGCTTGAAAAACGTGGTGTTTTCGCAAAGCAGATCCTCACTCAAGGGGATAGTATTTATTCTCAGGTTTCCGCACTCGCCGCCTGCCCTTCCCTGAGCACAGCAAATCCTCCCAAACATCTAGTTTCCTCCTGGGGCCCATCTGATGCGCAGCTGCCTTGCCATTTCCCAGCTGTTCAATTGTAGTCTGGGCAATGGATTTTACCCTGCCGCATCCATATTCCTTTTGCTAAGTAGCTTGGGGAATGACAAGGCAAGCAATATGGCCAGGGCTGAGGACAAAGGAAAGTCTGCCCATCTGTTACTGGGCGGAATTCAAAGTGCTACCTATGGACTTGAAAGCCTAACACAACTTGAGTTTAGACTCTTTTCAAAACAATAGTATTTTGGAACCCGTTTAACCACACAATAATACACAACAATTTCAGTATTTTTTTTTCCAAACTGGAATGTGTCCAGAGGAGGGTGACTCAAATGATCAAGGGTCTGGAGAACAAGCCCTATTTATTTTTATTTATCGTGTCAGTGCAACCAGTCGATTATATTACATTTCTAACAGAACAAAGCAAAAAAACCAGACAAAATACAAAATTTGTGAGTTTGGTAGTTGATTAAATGTCCTTTGACCAGTATCTGGCCACTTGGAGTGCCTCTGGTGTTGCCGCAAGAAGGTCCTCCATTGTGCATGTGGCAGGGCTCAGGTTGCATTACAGTACGTGGTGTATAGTTTGCTCTTCTCCACACTCGCATGTCGAGGATTCCACTTTGTGGCCCCATTTCTGAAGGTTGGCTCTGCATCTTGTGGTGCCAGAGCGCAGTCTGTTCAGCACCTTCCAAGTCACCCAGTCTTCTGTGTGCCCAGGGGGGAGTCTCTCATTCGGTATCAGCCATTGGTTGAGGTTCTGGGTTTGAGCCTGCCACTTTTGGACTCTCGCTTGCTGAGGTGTTCCAGCGAGTGTCTCTGTAGATCTTAGAAAACTATTTCTAGATTTAAGTCATTGACGTGCTGGCTGATACCCAAACAGGGGATGAGCTGGAGATGTCTCTGCCTTGGTCCTTTCACTATTGGCTGCTACTTCCCGGCGGATGTCAGGTGGTGCAATACTGGCTAAGCAGTGTTATTTCTCGAGTGATGTAGGGCGCAGACACCCTGTGATAATGCAGCATGTCTCATTAAGAGCCACATTTAGTGTGGTGAGATGTGTTCCACACTGGGCATGCATACTCAGCAGCAGAGTAGCACAGCGCAAGGGCAGATGTCTTCACTGTATCTAGTTGTGATCCCCAGGTTGTGCCAGTCAGCTTTCGTATGATATTGTTTTTAGCACCTACTTTTTGCTTGATGTTCAGGCAGTGCTTTTTGTAGATAAGAGCACGGTCCAGGGTGACTCCCAGGTATTTGGGTGCGCTGCAATGCTTCAGTGCGATTCCTTCCCAGGTGATCTTCAGAGCTCGGGATGCTTGTCTGTTCTTAAGGTGAAAGGCACATGACTGTGTTTTAGATGGATTAGGGATCAGCTGTTTTTCCCTGTAATAGGCAGTAAGAGCACCTAGAGTTTCAGAGAGCTTCTTTTCAACCATCTCAAAGCTCCCTGCTTGAGCAGTAATGGAACGATCATCAGCATAGATAAATCTCTCTGTCCTTTCTGGCAGTGGCTGGTCATTTGTGTAGATGTTGAACATGGATGGAGCAAGCATGCTTCCCTGAGGCAGGCTGTTCTTCTGTTTCCGCCATCTGCTTCTCTGGCCCTGGAACTCAACAAAAAAGCTCCTGTTTTGTAGCAGGTTTCCTATGAGGCGGGTGAGGTGGTCATCCTTTGTGATATTATACATTTTTCTCAGGAGGAGGCGGTGGTTCACAGTATCATAGGCTGCTGACAAGTCTATGAAGACAGCTCCTGTGATCTGCTGCCTTTCAAAGCCATCTTCTATGTGCTGAGTCAGGTTCAACACTTGCGATGTGCAGCTTTTGCCTTTTCTGAAGCCAGCTTGCTGTGGGATCAGACAGGGGTCTATTTTTTTCGTAATTTCCAGAAGCAACAAGCCCTATGAATAATGCATGTAGATCTGAGTAGGGTGGCCTTTTGAAGGTAACAGATGGTCATTTTATCAGCACTGATTGTTTTTGAAGTACAGACCAAGGTTTTTAGGCACTGCACTGCACCCAGTGTGCCGATCACCAGTGGGACCACCTTGACTGGCTTGTTCCAGAGTCTTTGAGGTTCTATCTGTAAATCCTTGTACCATGTAAGCTTTTCCAGTTGTTGTTGTTGTTATTTCAGGCCCAGGCTATTTGAAAAATTGCATCTCTGCTTACAAGTCAGCATGAGCATTGTAGTCTGCGGAGGAGGCTCTGCTTACGGTCCCACTCCCGTCTCAAGCATCATTGGTGGGAATGAGAGAACGGGGCCTTCTCTGTGGATGCTCCCTGCCTCTAGAACTCCCTCCCTGAAGAACTAAAAATGGCCTCCTCTCTCCTCTCCTTTAAGAAGCTTCTAAAGACCCATCTGTGCAATCTAACATATAGAGAGGAGAAGGATTAGCATACCTTACACACATCCTCACTTTGACAACGAACACCCACCTCAGCCCACTGATGTGATATACTATATTATGCTTTTAATGTATTGTGTTTTAATTAGTTTGATTCCTTGTGTTATATTATGTTTAATTTACCAAACCCCAACCCTAGGAGAGTAAACCGGAGTCCTTACCCTGACAAGACGCCAAGAACCAGGTTGAGCATGAAGAAGGAGCCAATGATGATGAGTGGGATGAAGTAAAGCCAATTCCACATATTCCCCGCGGCGTCATTGGTCTAGAAAATGGAGAGAAAGAGACTGAGTGAACGAGAAAGGCTTTAATCAGGCTCTAAACAAACATATTTGCCACATAAGGTTATAATCTAAACTTTAAGGGAGCTGTCCTCGGTACTGAAGTTATTTGGAGATCACCATTCAGCACCTTGGATAGCTCTTTCAGACTAAAGCCCACAGCTCATTCACCACTATGGAGGCTTCAGCTACCACGTATGTTTGTTTCTTTAGGCTCTAAACAAACATATTTGCCACATAAGGTTACAATCTAAACTTTAAGGGAGCTGTTCTCAGTACTGAAGTTATTTGGATGTCATAGTTCAGCACCTTGGAGAGCTCTTTCAAACTAAAGCCCAGAGCACATTCACCACTATGAAGGCTTCAGCTACCATGTATGATTGTTTCTTTATTATTTTCTTTGTTAGAACACTTCACAGGTCACACTGTTGCACTCCAGACCTGGAAACACCTATGACCGCCGCACCACACAAGAGACCAGGAATATAAGCAAACAGTTTATTGTAAAAGCATATAAAAATCAGGAATAGGAAAGGAAGATATATACTCCAAAAAGGTTTAGCAAAAGGTGATAACCAGACAATAATCCAAATGACTCATAAAGTTCCAGAGGTGACAAAGTCCAGGAATAGCCAGAAATCACAGATACAGCTTAAGTCCACAATCCAGAAGATCTAACTACTAAAACATGAATAGGAGTACATGAACAAGAACATAGAAAACTTCCAAGATATATTAAATCCAAAACCAAAGCTTGACTTGAATTAGGAACAAGAAAACTTAGGCTTAGCTTCTCTTTTTAAGATGCAGCATTGCCTGAACTGACTGTAGAGAATTTGTTGATCTATGTTAAATTTTTGATGTATAGCTCTATGTTGCAATGTGATATTGAATGTAAGACTCAAGACTGTTAACAGAAAATACAAATGTAACCATAAGCGTTGGAGCCAGAAGCTATAAATAAACTTTGTTACTTTGTTTACTACAAGAGTGTCTCAAGCCTGTAATATAAAAGCCTCAAGGAAAAAGAGCCTCACAAGAAAGCCCCAGCCAATTTAAATAGGGGAAAATACATCTGTACAAGGCAGTAAAAATATTTTTCCCCACATCGTCACACAATAAAAGACACCTGAAAAAGGACTGAAGTAGTGAAAAGATGTCCCACTAACTTTAAAGTAAACAATGTGTTGTGTAATAGACACCCATGAAATCATTCCATTTCATGTGAATTTCCTTCACAACTTTCCCAATGTAATCTCTCTGAATGACACAATCTATTTTGTCTCTGATTTGTAAAGAAAAGCTTCTGTTGACCTCCACAGCTACAGGTGGCTTCTCATGGGAACCCTCTTTATCACTCAGTTCTTCACTCAATTCCTTATCTGCTGTTGCAACTTCTGACTCCCCCAAATGCCCTTGAGACCCTGCACTTTCTGAGACAATTTTCTCACAGAGAAAACCATATTTCCCAGACTTGAAAGTCCATCACTTTGTTCCATAGGAAAGCTCACAATCCTCTCTAAACAATCAGTTAAACCATCAGCCTCTGGTTGATCTACAACACTATGTTTCTTTATTCTTTTCTTTGTTAGGACACTTCCCAGTCCTAACTTCACACTGAGAGTCGATCAAAAATATATCATTATAGGAATCCAGTAACACCATAACCATATTTCTCCATCCTAACGATTCTTGGATTTGTAGTTTCATGATCTACTTAGAAACGTTTCCAAGTTCAAACAGCAGCAAAGACCAACTTTTTTTCCAGCAAGTAATCCTGATAAGTTTTAAATTATGAATTTTATCATAGGCATTGATAGTTTTACTATGAATTGATTTTATAAGCTCTTTTATGCTTGGGTGTGCATTTTCTAATGGGATCCTTCATAAAATCGTAAAGCTTCTCAGCACAAATGAACTCAGGTTAATTCTTTTCTCCGTGCATCAAAAATGTACTGCTCTGAATATAAGATTCTGCTAAGAACAGAATTATTACTAATGTTTAGTCATCTTAAGGACTCCTTTCTCCCATCTCCCGGTTGCTTCTATCCTTGCCTGACCCAATGAGAAGGCCACCCAAAGAACATCTCCATGGAAACATTCCGGCCCTCCCAGAGCATCTCCTTAATTATATTCTAGCTCTTTTCCATGTTTCATCTCTTTTTCTGGAGTAGCCTTTCTATCTGTAGACACCCTCTTGTGGTTGCATCTGAGCACTGCATACATGCAGGCATATGTATTCATTTCTGGGAACCTAGCCCTAAAGGGGTAGATGGTTGTACTTCAACCATAACCAGTTTTTAAGTTGGATAATGAAGAATATGTGTACCAAGCTTGGTGCAGACCTATCAAGCCATATAGGAGTCTTTGTGGAACAAACATATAAACATAAAAGAGGTGATGGTCTCTTCCCTGCTGGAAAAACCAGACTTAGATTCTTCGGTTCCCTCCAGTTACCGCCCAGTTTCAAATCTCTCGTTCCTGGGCAAGGTGATTGAGAGGGCAGCAGCGGAGCAGTTGCAGCAATTCCTAGACGACACAGCTGGACTAGATCCCTTCCAGTCCGGCTTCCGTGCAGGGCATGGGACAGAGACTGTGCTGGTCTCCATCACGGATCACCTTCGATGCCAGCTTGACCAGGGCAGGTCAGCGCTGCTTGTGTTATTGGATCTCACAGCGGCATTTGACACAGTCGACCATGATCTTTTGACCCACCGCATTGCTGCTGTTGGAGTCAGGGGGACAGCTTTGAATTGGCTGTCCTCCTTTCTTCACAACCGTGGACAGCGAGTGGAGAGGGGAGGCCTGGTCTCTGAGAGGTCCCTTCTATCTTGTGGGGTTCCTCAGGGGTCTATTCTCTCCCCTCTGTTGTTTAACATCTATATGCGACCACTTGCTCAGCTGGTTCAAGGTTTTGGGCTGGAGTGTTACCAGTACGCTGATGACACTCAGCTTGTGCTGAAGATGGAAGGCCGACCAGACTCTGTACCCGATTATTTTCATCAGTGCCTTGAGGCCGTTACTGTATGGCTGTGTGCCAGCAGGTTGAAGGTGAATCCAGCAAAGATGGAGATCCTATGGATGGGTTGACCAGGCAGTGGGGATATCCAGCTGCCTAGCCTGGATGGCGAGGCGCTACGCCCGTCATCGTTGGTAAAGAGTCTGGGAGTCCTTTTGGACCCTCTGCTGACGATGGAGGCCAAGGTCTCCGCCATTAGCAGAACCTCCTTCTTCCATCTGCGGCAGGCTAGACGGCTGGCCCCCTCCCTGTCCAGGGACAACCTAGCTACGGTGATCCAGGCTACGGTCATCTCTCAAGACTGGACTACTGTAACACTCTCTACATTGGCCTTCCTCTGTCAGTGATCCGGAAGCTCAAGTTGGTACAAAATGCAGCTGCTCGGCTTCTTGTGGGAATTCTGATGAGATGCCACATAACACTAATCTTACTGCAGCTGCATTGGTTACCAATTGAGCACTGGATCACTTTCAAAGTGATGGTACTCACCTTTAAGGCCTTGCATGGTCTGGGGCCGATGTACCTGAAGGACCGCCTCACCCCCTACCAACCCCAGAGATCCCTCCATTCTGAAGACCAAGATTTGTTGGAAATTCCCAGTGTCAAGACCTTGTGTCTAACAGCAACCAAACGCAGAGCCTTTACAGCAGTGGCACCATCACTCTGGAACACTCTGCCACCTGAAGTCCGTGCCTTGTGGGACCTATCAGCTTTCCACAGGGCATGTAAGCCATACCTGTTTCGACAGGGCATTGATTTTTGATATTGCTGTTTTTAAATTGTTTTTAAATTGTTGTTCGATTTTAGCCTGTTCTTGTAAGCCGCTCTGAGCCCCAGGGGAGTGGCGGCATATAAGTTTGAATAAATAATTATATATATATATATATATATCTCCACATATACTCACCTTTATATAGAGAAATTAAATATTAGAATTGTTGCTGTCTTTACATTTTGAAAAATGGAATAATAATAATAATAATAATAATAATAATAATAATAACAATTCATATTCTGCCCTATCTCCCCAAAGGGACTCAGGGAGGATTACAGTACATGTATACGGCATATATTCAATGCCATTATACTATTAATAAGACAGACAGTGCATAAACAGAGGCAAAGGCTTCCCATCTTTTTCCATCTCCGGCATCTGGAGGCTGTGTTTGACTCTGGCCATGGGGGGCAGTGTGCTGTTGCTCCATCTTTGTTGTCCTTTCATGCTCTCTCAACTGAATCACCGGCATGTCCACATGGGCACCTTTTACTACCCCCCAAAGCGGTACCTATTTATCTACTCACATTGCTGTTTTTGAACTGCTAGGTGGGCAGAAGCTGGGCTGATGGTTGGAAGGTCACCCCAAACTGGGCATGAACTGTTGACCTTTCAATCGGAAATGTTTTCTCCAGTTGGCAGTTTAACGCACTGTGTTAAAGCCCGGCAACTTTTTTGCTAGGATTGCAGAGAGCTGTCATATTTATGCTGTCATATTTATGCATCAGGCAAAGTTTGGAAAAGTTACATTTCCCTGCTGGCTAGAATAGCAGTAATTAAAATGAATATTCTAGGTGTGAATGTTGCCTGATGCATAAATATGACAGCATAAATATGACAGCTCTCTGCAATCCTAGCAAAAAAGTTGTCGGGCTTTAACACAGCACGTTAAACTGCCAACTGGAGAAAATATTTCCGATTGAAAGGTCAACAGTTCATGCCCAGTTTGGGGTGACCTTCCAACCATCAGCCCAGCTTCTGCCCACCTAGCAGTTCAAAAACAGCAATGTGAGTAGATAAATAGGTACCGCTTTGGGGGGTAGTAAAAGGTGCCCATGTGGACATGCCGGTGATTCAGTTGAGAGAGCATGAAAGGACAACAAAGATGGAGCAACAGCACACTGCCCCCCATGGCCAGAGTCAAACACAGCCTCCAGATGCCGGAGATGGAAAAAGATGGGAAGCCTTTGCCTCTGTTTATGCACTGTCTGTCTTATTAATAGTATAATGGCATTGAATATATGCCGTATACATGTACTGTAATCCTCCCTGAGTCCCTTTGGGGAGATAGGGCAGAATATGAATTGTTATTATTATTATTATTATTATTATTATTATTCCATTTTTCAAAATGTAAAGACAGCAACAATTCAAATATTTAATTTCTCTATATAAAGGTGAGTGTGTGTATGTGTGTGTATAAACCCTTTTCCCTATTTCCAACACACCTCACTACCTCTGAGGATGCTTGCCATAGATGCAGGAGAAACGTCAGGAGAGAATGCCTCTAGATCATGGCCATATAGCCTGAAAAAACCTACAACAACCCAACAAGAAAACAATAAAAATATTTTTTAAAGAAAAGGTACAATTTTTGGACCACATGCTGGCTGTGGGAATCTGAGAATGACAACGTGAACTCTGGGTTCAGATTCTTACAAGAACCCAATGAACGTGTTGATTGTGGGGTACTTACTTACGCCTGCCTTTCCTCGCCCAAAAAGGAGTTGTAAAACAATGCTATTCATCAAATATTAAGAGGAGTGACCTGGAAGACGGTACAGCGCAGAAACCAAACATCCCTGCGTCTTAGAGAGAAGAAACTTGGCCCAGGAAGAGCCTTTCCTGCTCACCCCACTTGATCTGATCATCAAAGCATGATGGAGGGTGAATTGCACTAACTCTCTCCCTCTTTCTCTCTCTCTACATCGCTCATTAACGGCTGGAAGCCAAGAAGGGAAATCAATTTGTATGCCTTCGGTTAAAATACTTTAATGGTTTAATGCTTGGATGGCTGTTTACGCTGCTCAGTCACCCCAACCGCCGCCCCCTCCCCCCAACCCCAAGCCCGAACACTGAACATGTCTGATATGATAGGGCTGGAAAATGGAAGTGTTTATAATGCCTTGATGGTATTACGCATCTCAAGGCAGATGGAAGGCCTCCAACATCTTCTCGGATGGTTAGGTTTCATCTTACACAGAGGATGCTCCTCCTTTTGAAGACTCTTCCATGCACATTTACATCAGAATTGTGCCAGAAGTATCCCAAACGGCTTGGGGCTGGAATATCAGAAAGACTTGGTCAATTACAATTTAGTTGGGCAATCTCCAAGGGTGCGTCTACACAGTAAAAATAATGCTGCTTCATTCCATTTGAATGCTATTTATTTATGTATTTATTTATTACTAGCTGTTCCCTGCCACGTGTTGCTGTGACCCACATGGGGGTTCTGTGTGGGAGGTTTGGCCCAATTCTATCGTTGGTGGGATTCAGAATGCTCTTTGATTGTAGGTGAACTATAAATCCCAGCAACAACAACTCCCAAATGGCAAGATTCTATTTTCCTCAAACTCCACCAGTGTTCACATCGGGGCATATTGAGTATTCGTGTAGAGTTTGGTCCAGATCCATCATTGTTTGAGTCCACAGTGATCTCTGGATGTAGGTGAACTACAACTTCAAAACCAAAGGACACTGCCCACCAAACCCTTCCAGTATTTTCTGTTGGTCATGGGAGAACTGTGTGCCAAGTTTGGTTCAATTCCATCGTAGGTGGGGTTCAGAATGCTCTTTGATTGTAGGTGAACTATAAATCCCAGCAACTACAACTAACAAATGGCAAGATTCTATTTTCCTCAAACTCCACCAGTGTTCACATCTGGACATATTGAGTATTCGTGTAGAGTTTGGTCCAGATCCATCATTGTTAGAGTCCACAGTGATCTCTGGATGTAGGTGAACTACAACTCCAAAACCAAAGGGCACTGCCGACCAAACCCTTCCAGTATTTTCTGTTGGTCATGGGAGAACTATGTGCCAAGTTTGGTTCAATTCCATCGTTGGTGGGGTTCAGAATGCTCTTTGATTGTAGGCGAACTATAAATCTCAGCAACTACAACTCCCAAATGACAAAATCATTTTTTGAGTGAAGGACATACATTGGGTTGTTAGGTGTCTTGTGTCTAAATTTGGTGTCAATTTGTCCAGTGGTTTTTGAGTTGTGTTAATCCCACAAACGAACGTTGATTTTTATTTATATAGATGTCAGAAGTGAATTGAAAATACAATTATAATGTGTGTATGTATATATATGGAGCCCCCGGTGGCACAGTGGTTTAAACCACTGAGCTGCTAAGCTTATTGACCGAAAAGTCACAGGTTCGAATCATAGGAGTGGCGTGAGCTTCCACTGTCAGCCCCAGCTTCTGCCAACCTAGCAGTTCGAAAACATGCAAATGTGAGTAGATCAATAGGGACTGCTCCAGCGGGAATGTAATGGTGCTCCATGCAGTCATGCTGGCCACATGACCTTGGAGGTGTCTACGGACAATGCTGGCTCTTCGGCTTAGAAATGGAGAAGAGCACCACACCCCAGAATCGGACACAACTGGACTTCATGTCAGGGGAAAACCTTTACCTATCATTATTTTTAAAAAATCAAATACTGGTTGGAATATTATTTTCATCATGGGAGTTATAGTTTTACAAGGTTTTAGCTTTCTCTGCCAAAAAGTGTTGGTGTGTCCTCCAAACTACAAATCCTAGGATTTTTTTCCTCCATAAAAAAAATATAATATCACAAAGGACTACCACCTCACCTGCTTCATAGGAAACCTGCTACAAAACAGGAGCTTTTTTGTTGAGTTCAGGGCCAGAGAAGCAGATGGCGGAAACAGAAGAACGGCCTGCCTCTGGAGTGTGCTTGCTCCATCCATGTTTAACATTTACACAAATGATCAGTCACTGCCAGAAAGGACAGAGAGTTTCATCTATGCTGATGATAATGTCATCACTGCTCAAGTAGGGAGCTTTTAAATGATTGAACAGAAGCTTTCCAAAGCTTTAGGTGCTCTTACTGTCTATTATAGAGAAAACCAACTGATTCCTAATCCATCTAAAATACAGACGTGTGCTTTTCACCTTAAGAACAGAAAAGCATTTCAAGCTGTGACAATTACCTGCGAAGGAATCCCACTGGAGCATTGCAGCACAACCAAATACTTTGGGCCGTGCTCAGACTTATAAGAAGCACTGCTTGAATATCAAGCAAAAAGTGGGTGCTAGAAATAATATCATACAAAAGCTGACTGGCACAACCTGGGGATCACAACCAGACACAGTGAAGACATCTGCTATTGCGCTTTACTACTCTGCTGCTGAGTATGCATGCTCAGTGTGGAACATATCTCACCATGTTAAAACCGTGGATGGGCCACATTATCACAGGATCTCTATACTCAACACCACTGGTGAAATTATATATATATTTAGATGACATTACATCACCTGATACCTGCCGGGAAATAGCAGCCTGTAATGAAAGGACCAAGGCAGTGGCATCTCCAGCCCATCCCCTGTTTGGATGTCAGCCAGCATGCCAATGCCTTAAATCAAGCAACAGCTTCCTATGATCGATAGAGATACCCATAGGAACACCTCAGCAAATGAGAGTCCAAAAGTGGCAGGCTAAAACATGGAACCTCAATCAGTAACTGAGACCAGATGAGAAACTCCCTCATGGGCACACAGAAGACTGGGTGACTTGGAAGGTGCTGAACAGACTGCTCTCAGGCACCACGAGATGTAGAGCTAACCTTAAGAAATGGGGCTACCAAGTGGAGTCCGCGACATACAAGTGTGGAGAAGAGCAAACCAAAGACCACCTAGTACAATACAACGTGGACCCTGCAACATACACAATGGAGGACCTTCTCACAGCAACACCAGAGGCACTTGACGTGACCAATTTCTGTTCGAAGGAAGTTTAGTATAATGCCAAGTTTTTTAAATTGTTTGTGGTGTGTGTGTGTGTGCTGCTCTCGATGTCTGGCTCGAGAGCAGTACGTGTGAAAAAGATCTTGGAGTCCTCGTGGACAACAAGTTAAACATGAGCCCACAATGTGATGTGGCGGCAAAAAAAGCCAATGGGATTTTGGCCTGCATCAATAGGAGCATAGTGTCTAGATCTAGGGAAGTCATGCTACCCCTCTATTCTGTTTTGGTTAGACCACATCTGGAATATTGTGTCCAGTTCTGGGCTCCACAATTCAAGAGAGATATTGACAAGCTGGAATGTGTCCAGAGGAGAGCGACTAAAATGATAAAAGGTCTGGAGAACAAGCCCTATGAGGAGCGGCTTAACGAGCTGGGCATGTTTAGCCTGAAGAAGAGAAGGCTGAGAGGGGATATGATAGCCATGTATAAAATATGTGAGAGGAAGCCACAGGGAGGAGGGACCAGGCTTGTTTTCTGCTTCCCTGGAGACTAGGACGCGGAACAATGGCTTCAAACTACAAGAGAGGAGATTCCATCTGAACATGAGGAAGAACTTCCTGACTGTGAGAGCCATTCAGCAGTGGAACTCTCTGCCCCGGAGTGTGGTGGAGGCTCCTTCTTTGGAAGCTTTTAAACAGAGGCTGGATGGCCATCTGTCAGGGGTGATTTGAATGCAATATTCCTGCTTCTTGGCAGAATGGGGTTGGACTGGATGGCCCATGAGGTCTCTTTCAACTCTTTGATTCTATGATTCTATGATTCTATGTGGCCGGCATGACTGCATGGAGCGCTGTTACCTTCCTGCCAGAGTGGTACCTATTGATCTACTCACATTTGCATGTTTAATAAGGATCAAAACACCATTTTTTTACCAATTCAGTTGGTTTATCGGTATTGCCTATAGCAGGAGATTGCTTGGGCTTGATATAGGAATTTCCCCCCATTCTTACTTAGAGATGACAGAGATTGAACTTGGGACTTCAAGTACGCAAAGCAGGAGCTCTATCGCTGTGCCAGATCTTATTAGCCAGATTAAGTGTGTTGCACATCGGAGCGCAACAAATAGGACTCCACTCTCAGTGCTAAGAAAGAAAGAAATCCAGAGTTCCTAGAATTCGAAGCACATCTCCAACGACGACAAAGGAGACGTAGTCTTTGGAGCAGGATATGTGCAGCTGCGAAGTCAAAGCATGCTGTTCCCTGGCCTGGTGGTTATTATAAGCCTCTGGGCCATCCCTTTAATAAGTGTCCTTCGTGAGAACGGTTTCTTTTTTGGCTCGGAAGCAAGCTTGGGTACAAAGCCGTTCATTACGGCATTTCGCTCCTTATTATCTCTGTTCCCTACATTGGCTCGCACAATCATCTGTTCTCCTTGCTTTTAATAGAGCCTCTGGATCGCAAAGTCCACTCTGACGCTTTGGTTAGAAAAGAATTCCTGGCATCTGCTCTTGATCATTTGGAAACTTCATCATCGGGAAATGGAGCCAAGTTTCTTCTTGGGGCCCAAGGAAGATGGGTTCCTGATCAGCTCTGTCCAAAAGTCAAGACACTCTATAGCAAAGTGATACCCCTTTAACCATCATCATCTCTTTCAGAATGGTGGGATTTGTAGTTTGATGAGTCATGGCTAAAGGGCTCTAGTGTACTCCCCTCAACGTAACTATTTCAGAGAAAACAATATTTTCCCCTTTGAAGTAATAATATGAAGGCAAGAGTTAGAGATGGGGAGCTCTCTGTATTAAAGGCAGGCAAATTATTCTGATTAATGAGACTGTAAAGTAACCTAAGTAAAACACAGGAATTATTCAGTGACTGCAGCACAAATATCATCATAACTAGTGCCTATACTCAGTGTTTCCTAGGTATACATTTTCTTTGTGGCTCCTTCCTTCCTCCATTTCCTTCATACACCTTCTCCCTCTCTTTTTTTTCTTTTCTTTCTTCCTCCCTTCCCTTCTTCCCTTGCTTTCTGCCATACACTTTCTCCCTCTCTCTTTTCTTTTCTTCATTCCTTCCCTTCTTCTCTTGCTTTTCCTCATACACCTTCTCCCTCTCTCTTTCCATTTCTTTCTTTCCTTCCTTCCCTTACTTTCCAACATACCTTCTCCCTCTCACTTTTCTTTCCTTCCTTCCTTCCTTCCTTCCTTCCTTCCTTCCTTCCTTCCTTCCTTCCTTCCTCCATTTCCTTCATATACCTTCTCCCTCTTTTTTCTTTCCTTCCTTCCTTCCCTTACTTTCCATCATACACGTTTTCCTCTCACCCTTCCTTCCTTCCTCCATTTCCCTCATATACCTTCTCCCTCTCTTTTCTTTTCTTTCCTTCCTTCCCTTGCTTTCCAACATACACCTTCTCCCTTTCACTTTTCCTTCCTTCCTTGCTTCCTTGCTTCCTCTGCTTCCCTCATACTCCTTCTCCCTCTCTCTTTTGTTTTATTTTCTTTTATTCCTTCCTTCCCTTTCTTTCCCTCATACACCTTCTCCCTCTCCCATTTATTTTCTTTTCTCTTCTTCCTTCCTCCATTTCTCTCATACATCTTCTCCCTCTTTTCTTTTCTTCCTCTCTTCCTCTCTTCCTCCCTTCCCTTGCTTTCCAACATGCACCTCCTCACTCTTACTCACTCGCCCTTCCTTCCTTCCTTCCTTCCTTCCTTCCTTCCTTCCTTCCTTCCTTCCTTCCTTCCTCTCTCTCTCCCTCCCTCAGTTTCCCTCATACACCTTCTCCCTCTTTTATTTTCTCTTCATTCATTCCATTCTTCTCTTGCTTTCCCTCATACACCTTCTCCCTCTCTCTTTTCTTCCTCCCTCCCTCCATTTCCCTCCCACTCCTTCTCTCTCTCTTTGTTTCTTCCCTCCTTCCCCTCATCCCTTCCTCTTCCTTTCCTTCTTTCTTTCTTTCTCTCTCTCTTTCATAATTTTCCTTTCTCTTCCCTTCCCTCCTTTTTCTTTCTTCTGCCTCCTTTCTCCCATCCCTTCTTTCTTTCCTCATTTCCTTCCTTCTTTTTTTTTCTTTCTTTCCCTCATCTCATACCTTTCATTTCAGTATAAACACAGACATACTTTGACTTTGATATAGAGAGAAGATAATGCAACTGCCTAGGCCAGGCATGGGCAAACTTGGGCCCTCTGGGTGTTTTGGACTTCAACTCTCACAATTCCTAACAGCCGGTAGGCTGTTAGGAATTGTGGGAGTTGAAGTCCAAAACACCCAGAGGGTCCAAGTTTGCCCATGCCTGGCCTAGAAATAATAATAATAATAATAATAATAATAATAATAATAATACTTTATTTATACCCCGCTACCATCTCCCCAGGGGACTCGGTGTGGCTTACATGAGGCCGAGCCCAAAATACAACAATACAAGCAATAACAATAACAATACAAGCAATTTAAAAACAACAAAACAATAAAACAATAACATAAGCATGATGAATAGGACAACACACTTTAAAATCTATGTGTAGGCCAAATGAAATTAAAATTAAAAGATTAAAAATAATGCTGGACATGGGCGAAAATGATGGGGCGGTTTGTGGGAAACATACGAGCAGACCTAAAACGATATAAAGTGCTTTGGAGGATGGAGTGCTATGGGGTCATTATTCTGGGAAGGCACACTGGAACAGCCACATCTTCAAGCTCCTTTTAAAGACTGCCAAAGTTGGGCCATGCCTGATGTCCTTAGGAAGTGAGTTCCAGAGTCGAGGGGCCACCACCGAAAAGGCCCTCTCTCTCGTCCCCACCAATCACGCTTGCGATGCAGGTGGGATCGTGAGCAGGGCCTCTCCAGATGATTGAAGAGATCATGTGGGTTCGTATACAGAGATGCGGTCACGAAGCTAGGCGGGTCCCAAACTGTTCAGGGCTTTGTAGGTAAGAACCTGCACCTTGAATTGGGTCCGGAAAATGAATGGCAGCCAGTGGAGCTCCTTGAACAGGAGGGTTGACTGCTCCCTGTAAGGAGCCCCAGTTAACAACCTGGCTGCTGCCCGTTGGACTATCTGGAATTTCCGAGCCATTTTCAAGGGCAGCCCCACGTAGAGTGCATTACAGTAATCCAGTCTAGAGGTGACTAAGGCATGGACTACCCTGGCCAGATCCGCCTTCACGAGGTACTGTCACAGTTGGCGCACGAGTCTTAATTGTGCAAAGGCCCTCCCGGCCACCGCTGATGCCTGAGCTTCAAGCAACAGTGATGAGTCCAGGAGGACACCCATACTGCGCACCTGTGACTTCAGGGGGAGTGCAATCCCGTCCAACACAGGTTGCCACCCTATACCCCGATCTGGTTTACGACCTACCAGGAGGACCTAGGTTTTGTCGGGATTAATCTTCAGCTTGTTCCTCCTCATCCAGACAGCCACAGCGGTCAGGCACTCGTCCAGCACTCGAGGGGCTTCCTTGGAGTTAGGTGGAAAAGAGTAGTAGAGTTGTATGTCATCTGCGTAGAGATGGCACCCAACTCCAAAACTCCGGATGACCTCTCCTAGTGGTGTCATGTAGATTAGGCCTGGGTAACCACAGAAAAATTTGGTTCTAAACTTGTTTCATTTTTAGGGGTCCCTTGCGTTTCGTTTTTTTTAATAATTCCGAAATTTTCCTTTAAAAAATTTCGAAATTTACGAAATTTCGTAAAATTACGAATCGATTCGTTAATGGCGGACAAGATTGCTCAATATGCTAAAAAAACCTCCAAATGGGACAGGAGGAACTTCTCAAGCTGTTGTTGACTGTTGGTGTGATAAAACAAACAACAACTATAAAACTTGCACCAGACATGCAAAAATAATTACGAAATAATTTTGAAATAATTTCGAAATAATAACGAAACAATTACGAAATAAATTGAAAAAATTGTTTCGAATCTTTATTACTCCTCATACAATTCCTGCATGGCTCAATATTGGATCGTAAGCTAATTTAAATACGAATTAATAACGAATTACAAAATTAACGAACGAAACCGCCCAAGCCTAATGTAGATGTTAAAAAGCATGCGAGACAGAATTTAATGTTGCGGGACCCCACAGGTCAAAGGCCAGAGGTCCGAGCAGGTGTCGCCCAGCTTCACCATCTGGGATCGACCCTCCAGGAAGGACCGGAGCCATGCCTCCAAGGCCCATCTCGGTGAGTTGTCCCAGAAGGATACCATGATTTATTTATTTACTGCATTTGTTGACTGCCGTTCTCAGCCCTAGGGCGATTCACGGCAGTGTACAACATATAAAAAGACAATTTACAATGAAAGCAATATCATAAACAACAATAACAACATCACTATTAATAATACCATTACACTAAATCATTCGCGACGTCTCATCATAGAATCACAATCCAATCTCGTTATCCATATTCCGTTGCACTCATCATTGCCAATTTGTTGTAGCACTTAGTCAAATGCCTTCTCAAACAACCACGTCTTTAGGCTCTTGCGGAATGTCATAAGGGAGGGCGCCTGTCTGATGTCTACAGGGAGGGTGTTCCACAGCCGGGGGGCCACCACCGAGAAGGCCCTATCCCTCGTCCCCGCCAGGCGTGCCTGTGAGGCAGGCGGGATCGAGAGAAGGGCCTCCCCAGACGATCTCAAGGTCCTCGTGGGCTCATAGGCCGAGATGCGGTCAGATAGGTATTTTGGGCCGGAACCGTTTAGGGCTTTGTAGGCCAACACCAGCACCTTGAATTGGGCCCGGTAGCAGATCGGCAGCCAGTGGAGCTGGGACAACAAGGGCGTTGTGTGCTCCCTGCATCCTGCTCCTGTTAGTAACATGGCTGCCGCGCACTGGACTAGCTGGAGCTTCCGGGCCGTCTTCAAGGGCAGCCCCACGTAGAGAGCGTTGCAGTAGTCAAGGCGGGATGTGACCAGAGCGTGTACTACCGTGGCCAAGTCAGACTTCCCAAGGTACGAAATGGTATCGAAAGCCGCTGAGATGTCCAAGAGAACCAACAGGGTCACACTCCCCCTGTCCAGCTCTCTGCGGAGATCATCCACCAAGGCAACATTTTCTACCTTCCCAAGTATCCCATTCAGTCTTTCTCATATTAGAGCAAACGACGTGGGGTTGAACATTATGTAGTGAGCGAAAAACAATTTTGCAAGATATAGTGTATTTCCCAACTCCAATGAGAGTTGAAGTATATGGTGCCCAAAGGAGTTTTTTCTGTGTTCGGAAGCATCTGTACATTTAAATACCCAGAGCCAAAAGGAAGAACGATAGTATAGCAAATGAAATCAGATGAAATAAAATGCACTGTTCTCACATTTTTGAGTATTGCCTGAGTTTGGTAAATTCATTCCACTTTATCTCACTTGGAGCTGACTTGGAGCTTTCCAAGGTGCTGAAATAGGAAGTGGAATGATTTCAGCACCTTGGAAAGCTCCAAGTCGGCCTTCTTTTTTCCGCTGCCGCATCACGAATTAACACATAACAAATAGTAAGCGGGAAAAGGGATGCTCCAGGGATCTCTGCACAAAAGCCATTTTCCAATTGCAGTATTTTGATAAATATATGCAAGCCAGGCTTAGCAAGGAAGTACAGAAAGGAAAGTCT
The DNA here is from genome assembly GCF_037176765.1 of Anolis sagrei. NCBI lineage: Eukaryota > Metazoa > Chordata > Lepidosauria > Squamata > Anolidae > Anolis > Anolis sagrei. The sequence goes on along the minus strand of NC_090031.1, from coordinate 9,680,979 downwards.
GTGAATATGACTGATTTCCCTTATTGCAGTGGTTCTCAATCTTCCTAATGCAGCGACCCCTTAATACAGTTCCTCATGTTTTGGTGACTCCCAACCATAACATTATTTTCGTTGCTACTTCATAACTGTAATTTTGCTACCGTTACAAGTCACAGTATAAATATCTGATATGCAGGATGTATTTTCATTCACTGGACCAAATTTGGCATTTGGGAGTTGTAGCTGATTTTGTCATTTGGGAGTTGTAGTTGCTGGGTTTTATAGTTTGCCTTCAACCAAAGAGCATTTTGAATTCCAGCAATAACAGAATTGGACCAAACTTGGCACACAGAACTCCCATTACCAACAGAAAATACTAGAAGGGTTTGGTGGGCATTGACCTTGAGTTTTGGAATTGTAGTTCACCTACATCCAGAGAGCACTGTAGACTCAAGCAATGATGGATCTGGACCAAACTTGGCATGAATACTCCATATGCCCAAATTTGAACACTAGTGGAGTTTGGGGAAAATAGACCTTGACATTTGGGATTTGTAGTTGCTGGGGTTTATAGTTCACCTACAATCAAAGAGCATTCTGAACTCCACCAACGATGGAATTGAACTGATCTTGGCACACAGAACTCCCATGACCAAAAGAAAATACTAGAAGGGTCTGGTGGGAATTGACCTTGACTTTTGGAATTGTAGTTCCCCTACATCCAGAGAGCACTGTGGACTCAAACCATGATAGATTGGGACCAAACCTGACATGAATACTCAGTATGCCCAAATGTGAACACTGGTGGAATTTGGGGAAAATACACCTTGACATTTGGGAGTTGTAGTTGCTGGGATTCATAGTTCACCTACAATAAAAGAGCATTCTTAACTCCACCAATGATGGAATTGAAACAAACTTGGGACATAGAACTCCCAAGACCAACAGAAAATACTGGAAGGGTTTGGTGGGCATTGACCTTGACTTTTGGAGTTGTAGTTCACCTACATCCAGAGAGGACTCAAACAATGATAGATCTGGACCAAACTTGGCATGAAACCTCAATATGCCCAAATGTGAACACTGGTGGAGTTTGGGGAAAATAGACTTTGACATTTGGGAGTTGTAGTTGCTGGGATTTATAGTTCACCTACAATCAAAGAGCATTCTGAACTCCACCAACGATGGAATTGAACTGATCTTGGCACACAGAACTCCCATGACCAACGGAAAATACCTCACTACCTCTGAGGATGCTTTCCAGAGATGCAGGCGAAACGTCAGGAGAGAATGCCTCTAGACCATAGCCATATAGCCCGAAAAAACCTACAACAACCCAGTGATTCCGGCCATGAAAGCCTTTGACAATACACAGAAAATACTGTTTTCTGATGGTCTTTGGTGACCCCTCTGACACTCCCTCGTGACCACGGGTCCCGACCCCCCAGGTTGAGAAATGCTGCCTTATTGGATGGCTTTAAAATCAAATATATTTTCCCAAACAAGAGTGGGAGGGATGGTAATTGGAAAGCAAGTGCCCTGTGGCTTCCTAGTGCCATTTGGAAGTGGAAGGAAAGGATGGAAACCAAGGCAAAAATCAGATTTGTGCCTCATTATCACCCATTTGTTCCAACCCTGGTCCCAACGGGATGGAAAGACCGAAGCTAATTTGAAGCCTTCCTTCTATCGGCTGAAAAGGGAGCTAAAAATATGGAAAGGCTATTAGTGGCCTTAAGGAAAGGGAGAAGTAAAAGTCATGACTAAGCAGAGAAGTCTTTCTTCTTCCCGCTCCGCACATCATATTATACCTAGAGGTGGAAGACATTTCATCCGATGCGACAGTTTTGGATGAAAGTAGAGTTTTCGGCACCTAGTTGTGCCAGTTTCAGCGTTCGCCAATCTCCAAGGCTTATATAGGGCATTTCTAAGGCAACGCAATCACAAACAGTGCACTCACAGAACAAGGTGAATACTTAAAATGCATGCTGTTGTGGTGGTGGTTGTGTGCCTTCGTCTTTATTACTTAGACTACTTAGGGGCCGCAGTAGTGCAGCAGATTAAACTGCTAGCTGCAGGAAATCTGCTGAATGGAGGGTTAGAAATTCGAAGCTGCAAGTCGGGGTGAGCTCCTGGCTATCAGCTCTAGGTTCTGCCTACCTAGTAGTTCGAAAGCATGTAATGCGATTAGATTAATAGGTACTGCCTCAGTGGGAAGGTAAAAGGGTGTCCCATAGAGACATGCCTGCAACATGAGCATTACCTGGGAAGGAATCCTACCAAAGTATTGCAGAACACCCAAATATCTGGGAGTCATTCTGACTTCCAGAAGCACTGCTTGAATATCAAGCAAAAAGTGGGTGTTAAAAGTAATATTATACGAAAACTGACTGGCACAACCTGGGGGTCACAACCAGATACAGTGAAGACATCTGCTCTTGCACTTTGCTACTTTGCGGCTGAGTATGCATAGCCAGCATGGAATACATCTTACCATGTTAAAACAGTGGATGTATCTCTTAATGAGACATTCCGTATTATCACAGGATGTCTATGGCCTACACCAATGGAGAAATTATACTGTTTAGCTTGTATTGCATCACCTGACATCCATTGGGAAGTAGCAGCCTGTAATGAAAGGGTCAAGGCACTGACATCTCCGGTCCATCCTATGTTTGGATATCAGCCAGCACACCAATGCTATAAATCAAGAAAGAGCTTTCTAAGAACTACAGAGATACTTGCAGGAACACCTCAGCAAGCAAGAGTCCAAAAGTGGCAGGCAAAAACCTGGAACCTCAATCATTGACGGATGCCAGATGAGAAACTCCCTCCTGGGTGCACCAAAGATTGGGCAACTTGAAAGGCGCTGAACAGACTGTGCTCTGGCAAGATGCAGAGCCAACCTTCACAAATAGGGCTACAAAGTGGAGTACACAACATGCAAATGCAGAGAAGAGCAAACCACAGACCACCTACTACAATGACAGCAGAGGCACTCGAAGTGGCCAGCTTCTTGTTTGTTGTTGGGAGCATACACTCCTACTAACAGTACAGGGTTTTTTTTAAATACACACCTTTATTATAAATATTCTACCTTCCTCATCACAAAATATTTTCTCTGGTGCCAGATCTTTTCTTATATAGAACAGTACTCCACTGGTCTTTTTGTTGTTACATGCTGTGAATAAATGGCCCAACCTTTCTTTTTTTAACAGGTGACTATCCTCAAAAATCAGGTGTGTCTCAACCAAACTTGCCTTTGGTTTTCTGCAAGTAATGAACCACTTTCTTGCGTTTATAGCCATTATTTAAACCGTTAATATTAGAAGATATAATTTTTAAGTTTTGTATAGACATTTTATGGAGCCCCCGGTGGCGCAGTGGGTTAAAGCACTGAGCTGCTGAGCTTGTTGATCGAAAGGTCGCAGGTTTGATTCCGGGGAGCTGCGTGAGCTTCCGCTGTCAGCCCTAGCTTCTGCCAACCTAGCAGTTCGAAAACATGCAAATGTGAGTAGATCAATAGGTACCACTCCGACGGGAAGGTAACGGCGCTCCATGCAGTCATGGAGCGCCACATGACCTTGGAGGTGTCTACGGACAACGCTGGCTCTTCGGCTTAGAAATGGAGATGAGCACCACACCCCAGAGTCAGACATGACTGGACTTAATGTCAGGGGACTACCTTTACCTTTACTATAGACATTTTAATCTACTCTACCCTATCCTATCCCCCCACACCCTTTACCCATTCTAGTAAGAAAAAAAATTACATTTCCAAATACACATTTCATTACTCTTAATGTTCAATTATTTGTTAGTCTATTCCCCCTGCTGTTTCATCTTCTCCTTCCACTTCTTCATCATCTTCCTCTTTTTCTTCATCCGTTTGGGCACTCTCCTTCTCATTTCCCTTCTGCTCTAGCTCTCTCCTTTTCTGTAGCACCCCTTTACCCCTTCCATGTCCTTGTCTCTCATCGCCTGCATGCAGTCTTTCTCCATCTGGCAAGTCCTGGGCATATTTCCTTAGAAATTGTTCAACCTTCCCTGTATCTGTAATATAGTGTCTCTTTGCCTTATGGTAGAAGGAGACCCCCTGTGGAAACAGCCAGTGAAAGGGGGGGACACCTCAGCAAGCAAGAGTCCAAAAATGGCAGGCTAAAACCCAGAACCTCAATCAGTCACTTTTTTTTGTCGTGTCAGGAGCAACCGCTCCTGTTGGGAGCGAATTGACCGTCTGCAAGGACGTTGCCCAGGGGATGCCCAGATGATTTGATGTTTTATCATCCTTGTGGGAGGCTTCTCTCATGTCTCTGCATGAGGAGCTGGAGCTGATAGAGAGAGCTCATCCACCTCTCCCCGGATTTGAACCTGCGACCTGTCGATCTTCAGTCCTGTCGGTACGGGGCTTTAACCCACTGCACCACTGGGGGCTCCTCCAGATGAGAAATTCCTTCCTGGGTGCACAGAAGATTGGGCAACTTGAAAGGCCCTGAACAGACTGTGCTCTGGCATCACGAGTTGCAGAGCCAACCTTAAGAAATGGGGCTACAAACTGGAGTACACAACATGCAAATGCAGAGAAGAGCAAACCACAGACCACTTACTACAATGCAGCCTGAGCCCTGATACATGCACAATGGAAAACCTTCTTACAGTGACAGCAGAGGCACTCGAAGTGGCCAGCTTCTGTCCAAAGGAAATTGTGTATATTGCCAAGTTTGTGGCTTTTCTATACATTATAACTATACTCTCAATTCGCTTCTGACATGATAAATAAATACTTTACAGGAGTGCTTCCCGATCTGGAGGAGGGCCAGCATTTTGCTCCAAAGATGGCAGGGATCGGAACCAAGTTTGTGCCCATATTCCTTTCTGCAGCCAATTGTTTACCCGGTGGCAACTCTCCAAAGAGCACCACTTTCAGGTGCACTGACTCGAATATACTAGACTTGGCTTCCATGGAATGCTCTCCACCCAAGAAGTCAAAAGGCCCAGATCAGGTCTATATCACAAGGTGCCTTCTGTTTTTGTCTCTAGCTGGAGGGGCAATGGCTCCTGCGGCATATCTTTCTCCCCGACTGTCATACAGAAGAAACTGGAACATCTTGTGATGGGTGTGAGACAATGGTGCACAGCTGCAAAAATGTTTCGCCAATGAACACCACAACGGATTGCATTCAGAAATGGATGCTGGAATGAAACCAGTTCTCTGCCTCCTCCGAACAATTGCTAGTTGGCTCCGAGGTGGCTGAACTAATTGTATGTTCTTCCAATGTTTTTATTTATTTAAGCAAATGAAAATTTAAACTGCCAGGCCATTACCTCTGTGCAAAAACTCTGTCCTGAAACTCCACTTGGCAGGCTGAATGAATTTGTTTTTGGAAGGAGCTCGGGTTAGGCCAGAGTCTAGCGATGGAAGCATGATGCCATTCACAGGAAGAGTGCAAAGGAAAATAATGGACAACTTCAGTAGTTTCTAGGAGAGCAGAGAGAAAAGGGTTGGCTAAAGAAGAACAACGGGAACTGGCAGAACCAATTGTGGCTCGTAGCTTCCATATCAATACTAGACGGATCTCTTCCAGGTTTTCGTCTAGACATTAAGAGAGCTATTCTTGTCCTGAATCTGTTTAGGGATCAATGTAAGCACTTGGATAGTGCATTTAAAGTCTGGGGCAATAGGAGCTCAGCACTCTGGTTGACTCCAAATGAGATTTACAAAGCCCACTAACATTTAGGACCATAGCCACTAGAACTCAACTCAATGATCCACAAATCCAGAACTCAATCCAACAATCCAGAAATCCAGAACTCAACTGAGTGAACCACAGATCCAGAACTCAATTCAACAACCCAGAAATCCAGAACTCAACTGAGAGATCCACAAATCCAGAACTCAGTTCAACAGTCCACAAATCCAGAACACAATTCAACAACCCACAAATCCAGAACTCAACAACCCACAAATCCAGAACTCAATTCAACAATCCACAGACACAGAACTCAATTCAACAATCCACAAATACAGAACACAATTCAACAACCCGCACATCCAGAACTCAACTGAGTGATCCAAAAATCCAGAAGTCAATTCAACAATCCACAAATCCAGAACTCAATTGAGTGATCCACAAATCAAGAACTCAATTCAACAATCCACAAATCCAGAACTCAACTGAGTGATCCACAAACCCAGAATTCAATTCAACAACCCACAAATCCAGAACACAACAATCCACAGACCCAGAACTCAATTCAACAATCCACAAATCCAGAACTCAATTCAAAAATTCACAAACTCAGAATTCAATTCAACAACCCATAAATCCAGAACACAACAATCCAAAAATCCAGAAGTCAATTCAAAAATTCACAAACCCAGAAGTCAATTCAACAATTCACAAACCCAGAAGTCAATTCAACAATCCCCAAACCCAGAACTCAATCAAACAATCCAGGAATCCAGAGCTTAATTCAATAACCCACAAATCCAGAACTCAGCTGAGTGATCCACAAACCCAGAACTCAATTCAACAACCCAAAAATCCAGAACTCAATTCAACAATCCACAAATTCAGAAATCAATTCAACCATCCACAGACCCAGAACTCAATTCAATAATCCACAGACCCAGAACTCAATTCAACAATCCACAAATCTAGAAGTCAATTCAACAATCCACAAATCCAGAAGTCAATTCAACCATCCACAAACCCAGAACTCAATTCAACAATCCACAGACCTAGAACTCAATTCAACCATCCACAAATCCAGAAGTCAATTCAACAATCCACAGACCCAGAATTCAATTCAACAACCCACAAATCCAAAAGTCAACAATCTACAAATCCAGAACTCAATTCAACAACTCACAAATCCAAAAGTTAACCATCCACAAATCCAGAACTCAATTCAACAATCCACAAACCCAGAACTCAATCCACAATCCACAAATCCAGAACTTAATTCTACAATCCATCAATCTGGAACTCAATTCAGCAATCCACGAATCCAGAACTCAATTCAACAATCCACAATTCCCAACTCAGCACAGCAATCTCCAAGTCTGTGTTCCATGCAACAAGACCCTGGAACTATAAATAGACTATCTACATTTATGAACCTATCAGAACCCTGGGATGGGCCTACTCTTTGAGCATTGGACACCTGATCTCCAACACTTACCCCAACCAGAAGGCGTACCAAAGGGTTCTTAGGTGTTGCAAGAGAGGAGGGAGGCTGAGCATTATTTATTTGTATTTCTTTAATTCTGTCATACAACTTTATGGGATCGAAGGCCGGTAGCCAATGGGCTGTGATTGGCTTCACCTCAAGTGACCCCTGGATTTGCTGATGGTGAATCCTTTTCTAACCCTCATTGGCAGTGTTGGGATGCTAATTCTAAACAGCCACCCTGACGTGATGGAAGTCCCATCTGCCATCTATGCCAGCACCCAGGAGATAAATTTGCTAATAGCGCTGTCAAAATCGATCATCTCGTAAACACAACTAATAGGCAAAGACATGCTCTATAAATTTCCAGGCAAACACAACTATTGAATGAAGCATGAGAAGAAGAAGGAAAAAAAGCCCACCACTATAAATACCAAACCAGGGCACAAAAGGTGACATCCTTCGTCTAGAATCCATCCAGCTAATGTGATTTAAGTCTGGCCTTTGTGCCAATTCGAAAGAGAAGAGTTGCAGGAAACTGATTTGGAATGAAGAGAGGAACAAGGATGGGACATACACTAGAATTCGGTTGTTTTTAGGAACTCCCTTCACACCATCCTCAGCTAACATGTATTCCTCATTTTCTTCTTTTTTTCTTAATAGCAATACTATGATGAAACTTACTCTAGAGCAGCTGGGTGCTTCTATCTTGTATCCCTTCATGAAAGATTCACTTAGGGTCTATACAATCCTTGGACATACTACAGTGAAGGAAAATAAAGTGAGGCTTTGCTCCTAGAGATCAGCAAATTATGTATTTTCATCCTCACCACTGTGAACCACCGCCTTCTCCTGAGAAAAATGTATAATATCACAAAGGATTACCACCTCACCTGCCTCATAGGAAACCTGCTACAAAACAGGAGCTTTTTTGTTGAGTTCCACGGCCAGAGAAGCAGATGGCGGAAACAGGAGAACGGCCTGCCTCAGGGGAGCGTGCTTGCTCCATCCATGTTCAACATCTTCTCAAATGACCAGCCACTGCCAGAACGGACAGAGAGTTTCATCTATGCTGATGATCGTGCCATTACCACTCAAGCAGGGAGCTTTGAGATGGTAGAACAGAAGCTGTCCGAAGCTCTAGGTGCTCTTACTGCCTATTACAGGGGAAACCAGCTGATCCCTAACCCATCTAAAACACAGACATGTGCTTTTCACCTCAAGAACAGATAAGCATCCCGAGCTCTGAGGATGACCTGGGAAGGAATCCCACTGGAGCATTGCAGCGCACCCAAATTCCTGGGAGTCACTCTGGACCATGTTCTGATCTACAAGAAGCACTGCCTGAACATCAAGCAAAAAGTGGGTGCTAGAAAAAATATCATACGAAAGCTGACTGGCACAACCTGGGGATCACAATCAGACACAGTGAAGACATCTGCCCTTGTCTATGCTACCCTGCTGCTGAGTACACATGCCCAGTGTGGAACACATCTCACTACACTAAAACAGTAGATGTGGCTCTTAATGAGACATGCTGCATTATCACGGGGTGTCTGCGCCCTACACCACTGGAGAAATTACACTGTCTAGCCGGTATCGCACCACCTGACATCCGCCGGGAAGTAGCAGCCAATAGTAAAAGGACCAAGGCAGAGACATCTCCAGCTCATCCCCTGTTTGGGTATCAGCCAGCAGGTCAATGACATAAATCTAGAAATAGTTTTCTAAGATCTACAGAGACACTTGCTGGAACACCTCAGCAAGCGAGAGTCCAAAAGTGGCAGGCTCAAACCCAGAACCTCAACCAATGGCTGATACCAAATGAGAGACTCCCCCCTGGGCACACAGAAGACTGGGCAACTTGGAAGACGCTGAACAGACTGCGCTCCGGCACCACGAGATGCAGAGCCAACTTGAAGAAATGTGGGCACAAAGAGGAATCCACAACATGTGAGTGTGGAGAAGAGCAAACGACAGACCACCTGCTGTATTGCAACCTGAGCCCTGCCACATGCACAATGAAGGACCTCCTTGCGGCAACACCAGAAGTGCTCCAAGTGGCCAGATACTGGTCAAAGGACATTTAATCAACTACCAAACTTGCCATTTTTGTGTTTTGTCTGTTTGTTTGTTTTGTTCTGTTAGAAATGTAATACAATTGACTGGTTGCCCTGACACGACAAATAAATCCTCACCACAAGATGTTAAGTTTTGCCTGGTTTTTCCTTTGTTAGGTTTCCTTGGAGAAAATGTGTGCATCGCGTGGGAAGGCCATCATCGTTGCCTGTTCCAGCTGAATTGGTGTTGTAGCTCAGCAGTCAGGGGCTGATGGGTTCACTGATTTTTTAGAAGGGTTGTGAGATTCCCTGGGGTTTAAAGGGATGCACATTCAGGCCAGGTCCAAAGTTCTGAAGATTCAGGCCAGGGTAATGAAACTGGGCTCCGAGGTCAGTCACAGGAGCCAGAAACAACATCATTAGATAAGGGATCGAGTGAAGAGGAATTAAGTGAAACAGAAAACTCTCAAGGGATACCACCTAGCATAAAATGAAATTGACTTTTTAACAATTTAAGTTGCTATATTTTGAACAGTTATTTAATTGTATGTATATGCTTTATTTTCTGATTTTAATGTTTAATGTGTTGTGTATTTGTATTTATTTATTGATTTATTTCGAACATTTCTACCCTGCCCTTCTCAACCCCCGAAGGGGAACTCAGGGCGGCTTACAAAAGGCGCAATTTGATGCAAGTAATACACATAGTAAGATAAAATACATATCAGCAACAATTATAAATAATTAAAACAATCCAATTATACAATGCAACTAATAAAAGCCAATCTAGTGATCAACGTTCGCCAAGCTCAAAATCCATAAGTTCATTCCGCATTGTCATAATCCTATCCAATTCTAGTCGTCATTGTCCTTTGTCTGTCTTCTAGATTACCCAAAGGCCTGGTTCCATATCCATGTTTTTAGTTTCCTTCTGAAAGAGAGGAGGGATGTTGATGACCTAATTTCCCCGGGAAAAGAATTCCACAGGTGAGGGGCCACCAACAAGAAGGCCCTGCTCCTCATACCCACCAACCTCACTTGTGACAGAGGTGGGGCTGAGAGCAGGGCCTCCCCAGAAGATCTTAAACTCTGAGGCGGGACATAGAAGGAGATGTGTTTGGACAGGTACGCTGGGCCGGAGATGTATAGGGTTTTGTAGGTCAAAACCAGCACTTTGAATTGTGCTTGGAACTGGATCGGAAGCCAGTGGAGCTGACATAACAGAGGGGTGGTATGTTCTCTGTATGACGCCCCGGTGAGTAATCTGGCCACCGCCCTTTGGACTAATTGAAGTTTCCAAACAGTCTTCAAAGGCAACCCCACATAGAGTGTGTTGCAGTAATCTATTCAGGATGTAACAAGAGCGTGGACCACTGTGGCCAGATCTGACTTCCCAAGGTACATGCACAACTGGCTTTCATGTTTCAATGTGGAATTGAATAACGGCCAGATTGGGAACCTCGTCTCTGGGCTGAGATAGAGTGTGGTAAAATGCATTAAATAAATAAATTATCCATATCCTTCTTGAATTGTGGTGCCCAGGGACCAGACACAGAGTTATTCCTGCAGAAGCCTGATCAAATGTCTAAAATAATATGTTTTTACTCAGGACCCAAAAGGTCAAGGCTGGTCTTAGCACAGCAGATTAAACCTCTAAGCTGCAGATCAAAACATTGGCAGTTCAAGCCCGGGTCCAGGTGAGCGCCCGCCATCATCCTCAGCTTCTACTCAAGTAAGGTAAAGGTAAAGGTAGTCCCCTGACATTAAGTCCAGTCATGTCTGACTCTGGGGTGTGATGCTCATCTCCATTTCTAAACCGAAGAGCCAGCGTTGTCCGTAGACACCTCCAAGGTCATGTGGCCGGCATGACTGCATGGAGCACTGTTACCTTCCCACCGGAGCGGTACCTATTAATCTACTCACATTTGCATGTTTTCGAACTGCTAGGTTGGCAGAAGCTAGGACTGACAGCGGAAGCTCACGCCGCTCCCCGGAATCGAACCTGCGACCTTTCGATCAACAAGCTCAGCAGCTCAGTGCTTTAACCCACTGTGCCACCAGGGGCTCACGTAGCAGATAGAAAATAGAAATGTGAGTGGATAAATAGTTACCGCTTTAAGCAGGGAGGTAATAAAAATAGGGAGGTAATAAAAGGTGATTTGATTGAGAGGATGTCTACATCGAAGATGTGGAAGATGGAGTGACAGCACCCCATGTGGTCGGAGTTGAGCACAGCCTCCAGATGCCGGAAATGGAAAAATATGGGAAAGCCTTTACCTCTGTTTAGGTATCATCTGTCCTTGTTAATTGTATGACGGCATTGAATGTTTGCCATACATGTGTTCTGTAATCTGCCCTGAGTCTCCTCGGAATATAAATAAAGTATATTATAAAGTATGCTACCCATATGCCTCTCCGAGGATCATACGTTCATCGCCCCCAGACCCACTACTCCATGACCACAAAACCAATGACGCCGCCAAGTTTACGAGGCTGCCTCCAGAATAGGCATTCCCCTCCCCTGTGTCCCCTCAAACCTTTTTGCCTCATTGATGCTTTAATCTCTCTGTCTCCAGCATAAATCACTTCCCAGATAATGTCTTGCTTAGAAAGCTTTCATCGGCTTCAATTAAAAAAAAGGGAGGGGTGGAAACTCCCCGAAAGCTTAAGGCACGAACAAACGGAGCAAAGAGGAACAAAGATTTGTGTGTTCAGCGAGAACCTCCAATCCATCTGCTTGCCTTTTTATAACCCTTTAATTTATTATCAGAGGGCGAGAGATTGGAAAAGAGACACCGGAGGCAGAATGGCTGCCATGCCAATCTTTGGATACATCGAGGCGTTTGCTACAAAGTTCCTCAACCCATCTATATTCCTCACATCGATATAGCAGTGCCTTGTTTCCAAAGACTGTGTATAAATTCCTGAGGCAGCACATTTCCTTGCTCAAAAGACCAGCCAAGCTGATTGGAAACAATGCAACTGGGAATGTCTTATTGTGCTGATCGGTGGAGTTTTGTTCCACGCCGTTCCTCCTGGAGTTTCACAAAATGTTGCAACTAAGGTAAGCTTCACAGAGGGGGAAAATGCCATTTGGGTTAAACATATACAAGACATTGTCATTGGAAACATACAAACCAGATAAATCCTATCCATTACGCTTCGCTAGGAATCTCTCGGCATAATATTATGGTCAACTTATGTCCTGAGCGGACACAATATTCATGCTGGAGGACCGACATGCCTAGAGAAGTGTTTTCTCTAAGAACCTCTGCCATATGAAGCTGGAGGATCCACTCCAGTTTTGATAGCAGTATATTCACAATTGCTCTGGGTTGTACATGAGTTTTCCAAGTGCTGAACTCGACTTAACAATAGCGTTCAGGGTTTGGATAGCTCCTTTGGAACTGTTGTGGAAACACTATCATGCTTCCCTTTGGGTTCAAGTTTCCTCCCAGCTCTATCAGTCTTTGATTTGAAACTACTAGGGGTTGTAAACTACCTCTGGCATGTGAAGCTGGACTAGGATTTGGGAGATCTGCTCCAGTTTTGATAGCAATATATTCACAACTTCTCAGGGTTGTACATGAGTTTTCCAAGTGATGAACCCGACTTGACAATAGCGTTCAGGGTTTGGATAGCTCCTTTGGAACTGTTGTAGAAACACGATCATGCTTCCCTTTGGGTTCAAGGGTCTCCCCAGCTCTATCAGTCTTTGATTTGAAACTACTAGGGGTTGTAAACAACCTCTGGCATGTGAAGCTGGACTAGGATTTGGGGGATCTACTCCAGTTTTGATAGCAGTATATTCACAACTGCTCCAGGTTGTACATGAGTTTTCCAAGTGCTGAACCCAACTTGACAATAGCGTTCAGGGTTTGGATAGCTCCTTTGGAACTATTGTAGAAACACAATCATGCTTCCCTTTGGATTCAAGGCTCTTCCCAGCTCTATCAGTCTTTGATTTGAAACTACTAGGGGTTGTAAACAACCTCTGGCATGTGAAGCTGGACTAGGATTTGGGGGATCTACTCCAGTTTTGATAACAGTATATTCACAATTTCTCAGGGTTGTACATGAGTTTTCCAAGTGATGAACCCGACTTGACAATAGTGTTCAGGGTTTGGATAGCTCCTTAGGAACTGTTGTAGAAACACAATCATGCTTCCCTTTGGGTTCAAGGCTCTTCCCAGCTCTATCACTCTTTGATTTGAAACTACTAGGGGTTGTAAACAACCTCTGGCATGTGAAGCTGGACTAGGATTTGAGGGATCTATTCCAGTTTTGATAGCAGTATATTCACAACTGCTCAGGGTTGTACATGAGTTTTCCAAGTGATGAACCCAACTTGACGAGGGGGAAACTGCCATTTGGGTTAAACATATACAAGACTTTTGTCACTGAAAACATATAAACCAGATAAATCCTATCCATTACACTTCTCTGGGAATCTCTTGGCATAATATTATGGTCAACTTCTGTCCTGAGTGGACACAATATTCATGCTGGAGGACCGACAAATGCCTAGAGAAGTGTTCTCTCTAAGAACCTCTGGCATGTGAAGCTGGACTAGGATTTGGAGGATCTACAGTTTTGATAGCAGTATATTCACAACTGCTCTGGGTTGTACATGAGTTTTTCAAGTGCTGAACTCAACTTAACAATAGCGTTCAGGATTTGGATAGCTCCTTTGGAACTGTTGTAGAAACACGATCATGCTTCCCTTTGGGTTCAAGTTTCCTCCCAGCTCTATCAGTCTTTGATTTGAAACTACTAGGGGTTGTAAACTATCTCTGGCATGTGAAGCTGGACTAGGATTTGGGAGATCTGCTCCAGTTTTGATAGCAATATATTCACAACTTCTCAGGGTTGTACATGAGTTTTCCAAGTGATGAACCCGACTTGACAATAGCATTCAGAATTTGGATAGCTCCTTTGGAACTGTTGTAGAAACACAATCATGCTTCCCTTTAGGTTCAAGGCTCTTCCCAGCTCTATCAGTCTTTGATTTGAAACTACTAGGGGTTGTAAACAACCTCTGCATGTGAAGCTGGACTAGGATTTGGGGGGTCTACTCCAGTTTTGATAGCAGTATATTCACAACTGCTCCACGTTGTACATGAGTTTTCCAAGTGATGAACCCAACTTGACAATAGCGATCAGGATTTGGATAGCTCCTTTGGAACTGTTGTGGAAACACGATCATGCTTCCCTTTGGGTTCAAGTTTCCTCCCAGATCTATCAGTCTTTGATTTGAAACTACTAGGGGTTGTAAACTACCTCTGGCATGTGAAGCTGGACTAGGATTTGGGGGATCTACTCCAGTTTTGATAGCAGTATATTTACAACTTCTCAGGGTTGTACATGAGTTTTCCAAGTGATGAACCCGACTTGACAAGGGGGAAAATGCCATTTGAGTTAAACATATACAAGACATTGGTCACTGGAAACATACAAACCAGACAAATCCTATCCATTAGGCTTCGCTAGGAATCTCTCGGCATAATATTATGGTCAACTTCTGTCCTGAGTAGACACAATATTCATGCTGGAGGACCAACAAATGCCTAGAGAAGTGTTCTCTCTAAGAACCTCTCGCATGTGAAGCTGGACTAGAATGTGGGGGGTCTATTCCAGTTTTGATAGCAATATATTCTCAACTGCTCTGGGTTGTACATGAGTTTTCCAAGTGATGAACCCGACTTGACAATAGCGTTCAGGGTTTGGATAGTTCCTTTGGAACTGTTGTAGAAACACAATCATGCTTCCCTTTGGGTTCAAGGCTCTTCCCAGCTCTATCACTCTTTGATTTGAAACTACTAGGGGTTGTAAACAACCTCTGGCATGTGAAGCTGGACTAGGATTTGAGGGATCTATTCCAGTTTTGATAGCAGTATATTCACAACTGCTCAGGGTTGTACATGAGTTTTCCAAGTGATGAACCCAACTTGATGAGGGGGAAACTGCCATTTGGGTTAAACATATACAAGACTTTTGTCACTGGAAACATATAAACCAGATAAATCCTATCCATTACACTTCTCTGGGAATCTCTTGGCATAATATTATGGTCAACTTCTGTCCTGAGCAGACACAATATTCATGCTGGAGAACCGACAAATGCCTAGAGAAGTGTTCTCTCTAAGAACCTCTGGTATGTGAAGCTGGACTAGGATTTGGGGGATCTACTCCAGTTTTGATAGCAGTATATTCACAACTTCTCAGGGTTGTACATGAGTTTTCCAAGTGCTGAACCCAACTTGACAATAGCGTTCAGGTTTGGATAGCTCCTTTGGAACTGTTGTAGAAACACGATCATGCTTCCCTTTGGGTTCAAGGCTCTTCCCAGCTCTATCAGTCTTTGATTTGAAACTACTAGGGGTTGTAAACAACTAAAAACACACCTACAGATCCTGCATCACCAGTCCCACCAGTTGCACTTACATTGTAGAGGATGTCTGTCCAGCCCTCCATGGTGATGCACTGGAAGACGGTGAGCACAGCAAACAGGATGTTGTCAAAGTTGGTGATTCCAAAGTTGGGACCCTCCCAGTATTTCCTGCATATTCCGACATCACACATTCTGGCAGGCTTCTCTTCTCCACATGGGAAATCTCCCAGCCTCTCTCCTGTGAAGAAGAAGCAAGTAGAAGTAAAGGCCGAAAGGGAGTGGGTACAGGGGACTTCCAAACATAACAAAAGTGAGAACTTCCAGATTCTGAGAACGCAAGCAATCCCAAATACCATGAAAGTGAGAATTTCTCAGAGACTCAAGTAAAAGCTATTTCAACCATGGAACCAACTGAGAAGGTGATCAACTTTTCTTTGCTAGATGTTTCTATGAAAAAGTTAGGTGCCTCCTTACACAATATCCCAAAAAAGCTCAAACACTGGCATAACCCACACCGTTGCTTGCCCAAATCATCAAGGAAGATACAGTCTCACCTACCTCATAGGAAACCTGCTACAAAACAGAAGCTTCTTTGTTGAGTTCCAGGGACAGAGAAGCAGATGGCGGAAACAGAAGAACGGCCTGCCTCAGGGGAGCGTGCTTGCTCCATCCATGTTCAACATCTACACAAACGACCAGCCACTGCCAGAAGGGACAGAGAGCTTCATCTATGCTAGTGATCATGCCATTACTGCTCAAGCAGGGAATATTGAGATGGTTGAACAGAAACTCTCCGAAGCTCTAGATGCTCTTACTGCCTATTACAGGGAAAACCAGCTGATCCCTAACCCATCTAAAACACAGACATGTGCTTTTCATCTCAAGAAATCAAGAAATAGTTTTCTAAGATCTACAGAGACACTTGCTGGAACACCCCAGCAAGCGAGAGTCCAAAAGTGGCAGGCTCAAACCCAGAACCTCAATCAATGGCTGATACCAAATGAGAGACTCCCCCCTGGGCACACAGAAGACTGGGCGACTTGGAAGATGCTGAACAGACTGCGCTCTGGCACCACGAGATGCAGAGCCAATCTTAAGAAACAGGGCTACAAAGTGGAATCCACGACATGCGATTGCGGAGAAGAGCAAACCACTGACCACCTGCTGCAATGCAACCTGAGCCCTGCCACATGCATAACTGAAGAGAGATATTGACAAACTGGAATATGTCCAGAGGAGGGGGACTAAAATGATCAAGGGTCTGGAGAACAAGCCCTATGAAGAGTGGCTTAAAGAGCTGGGCATGTTTAGCCGGAAGAAGAGAAGACTGAGAGGAGACATGATATCCATGTGAGAGGAAGTCACAGAGATGAGGGAACAAGCTTGTTTTCTGCTTCCCTGGAGACTAGGACACGGAACAATGGCTTCAAACTACAAGAAAGGAGATTCCATCTGAACATTAGGAAGAACTTCCTGACTGTGAGAGCTGTTCAGCAGTGGAACTCTCTGCCCCGGAATGTGGTGGAGGCTTTTAAACAGAGGCTGGATGGCCATCTGTCAGGGGTGCTTTGAATGTAATATTCCGGCTTCTTGGCAGGGGGTTGGACTGGATGGCCCATGAGGTCTCTTCCGATTCTCTGATTCTAGGATGCATGAGGATGAATGGATGTGTATGGGTAGTATGAATGCGGAGTAAAAATCCAATTCCCTTCTTTGTTTAGTAGGTTGTTTGTGGATTCAATGTAGTTACATAGAAGCTGTATGTCTTTATGTCTAATGACCTGCTCACGTTCGTCTTCCCCCATAAAACTGTTTCCACTACTTCTCATTTCCCTGAGCATCTCATCTGCTCTCCTTCCCCCTGAAGACCCAATGGCGAAGATATCTGCACTGTGGTCCCTATCTCAGAAATCAATCCCCATTGTTTGACTCTTCCTTCCCATCCCATCAATATTCTGCAAGACTGTCTTGTCTGACAGCTCTCTCCCTGACCTACTTTTGCCTGTTTGGAAGGACTGCTGCTCCACAAGAGGAGACTCACATTGCTTTGCACAAATGAGGACGGGTCACGTTCAAGATGCCTCCATGGAGATTACCAGAGGCTGGTCAGATGAACAATGTTTGCCTTTCTGGGTACTCAAGGGATGCTGGTTACAGGAAAGCTCCATGATCTTGCTACAAAGTTCCTGCAAACACCATCACTCTCCTTGATCTGTGCCATGAAATCCTTATAGCTTATTGGTTCTCAACCTTCCTAATGCCATGACCTCTTAAGACAGTTCCTCATGTTGTGGTGACCCCCAACCATAAAATTATTTTCGTTGCTACTTAGTAACTGTAATTTTGCTACTGTTATGAATTGTCATATAAATATCTGATAGGCACGTAATTTTCATTCAATTGACCAAATTTGGCACAAATACCCCATATACCCAAATTTGAATACTGGTGGGGTTGGGAGGGGGATTGATTTTGTCATTTGGGAGTTGTAGTTGCTGGGATTTATAGTTGACCTACAATCAAAGAGCATTCTGAACTCCACCAATGATGGAATTGAGCCAAACTTGCCACACAGAACTCTCAAGACCAACAGAAAATACTGGAAGGGTTTTGTTAGCATTGACCTTGAGTTTTGGAGTTGTAGTTCACAGACATCCAGAGAGGACTCAAACAATGACAAATCTGGACCAAACTTGGCATGAATACTCCATATGCCCAAATGCGAACACTGGTGGAGTTTATGGAAAGTAGACGTTGACATTTGGGAGTTGTAGTTGCTGTGATTTATAGTTCACCTACAATCAAAGAGCATTCTTAACTCCACCAATGATGGAATTGAAACAAACTTGCCACACAGAACTCCCAAGACTAATAGAAAATACTGTAAGGGTTTCATGGGCCTTGAGTTTTGGAGTTGTAGTTCACCTACATCCAGAGAGGACTCAAACAATGATAGATCTGGACCAAACTTCGCATGAAAACTCAATATGCCCAAATGTGAACACTGGTGGAGTTTGGGGAAAATAGACCTTGACATTTGGGAGTTGTAGTTGCTGGGATTTATAGTTCATCTACAATCAAAGAGAATTCTGAACCCCACCAAAAATAGAATTGGGCCAAACTTGGTACACAGAACCTCCATGACCAGCAAAAAAATACTGGAGATCTTTGGGCAAAATTCACCTAGATTTGGGGGAGTTGTAGTTCACCTACATCCAGTGAGAACTGTGAACTGAACAACGATGGATCTGGACCAAACTTGGCACATATACATGATATGTTGAAATGTGATTACTGGAGGGGTTTGGGGGGTGGGGTTTGACCTTCCTTTCTGGGAGTTGTAGTTTACCCTACAGCCAGAGAGCACACTGAACCCCACCGATGATGCATCTAAAGCAATCTTGCCCACCAAAACAAACTTACTTTCCTTTCCTGCTTGGTACAAAGTGATACTTCCTCCCACTATTTTGAGAAGGGCTGCAGAGAAAGGCAGAGGCATTCAGGCTCACAGTTTGTGACGTTGGGGAGACAGCTGGTCCCAGGTTTCCCATGCAGCTGAAACATCCCTGATTCGGGAATTGAGACCTATCAATCTGCCAATGTTTTTGATTCAATTCAGAAAGGAAACTGCTGCATCGGAAAAGCATGAGAATGGAGCTTCTGTATGTAGAATGGGAACCACATCAAGCTAAGTTGGCACCACATAAGCTAAGTTGGAGAGCATCCATGTGGCATCTCACCTGTTTCGTTGGAGAAGCAGGCTTTGTGGAACTTGCCCATGTAGAACTCCAGTCCGATGATGGCAAACATCACAATGGCGAAGAAGAGGAGGAGCCCGATCTGAAGAAGAGGCACCATCGCCTTCATGATGGACTTGAGGACAACCTGTAAACCTAAACAAGAAGGTCCAAGCAGAGTCAACCTTTGCAGAAGGAAGCATTTACTTAAAATATGGTATCTAGCAGAGTGTGATGGCGCAAGTGGCGTCACCTATATGCAGAACTGTTCGTTGCAAGATTTAAACTGTTGTATCATGCTTAATCCTGCCCTTTTACCCTGTATATGTATAGTTGGATTGAATGGTTATTTATAGCTGTCAGTCAATGTTGTTTGCACCAGTTATATTGCTGCCTCAGCTCAATTGTTTGGCTCCACCTCGTCCTGGAGGAAGGGAGCGCTTTCCTTTTCCATTCCACCATCAGACTTTATATCAGATGGACATGAGAAAGAGACTTGGCTCTAAAGCCCCTGATTAAGTTACCTCTCAGCACCAATTCTGAGGTTCTTACCCTTGAGACTTATGCTTCATGTTCAGATCAACCTGGACGATGTTGAGAAGTCTCAAGCACCTTCAAACCAGTCCTTTGGCACCAGAGGAAGGCTTTGTCCCTTCGAATATAGGCCATTGGAATTCGGGTTGTGATTATTCCGATATTCACAGCCATTGAGAAAGAGGGAACTTGGAAAAGCTTCTCAGCTGCAAAACTCCTTGGACCCAAGACAACCAGAGACTGTAATGTATATTTTCCTTTACCCCTTTGAAACTTCCAGCTTATTGCCTTAAAGAGATAACTCTTTGTGAACAATAAAACCTATTTTGAGTTATCTACAGTGTTTTGGTCTTTGGGAGTTCCAATTTTCCTAAAGGAGGGCAAGAAGCAATCCCCTGGGGGGTTTCACTAAGAGTTATAACCCCCAGGCGCGAAGGCACACAGAGCTTGGAAGCTCACATTTTACAGTGGTGCCATCCCCAGTTATTAGTTACTTTTCATAGTGGCATTGGTAATCCATGCATTTCTATTTGGAGATTCCAAACCTCTACTTATTTTGGATAGAAATACTGTTCAACTTGGAGAATTTCAAAGGGAGGAAACAAAGTCTCAGTCCCAATTTGATCCCTTCTGCAAACTTATTGGTCATGCCTTCGAACCCTTCCTCTGAGTCAGTGTTTCTCAACCTGGAGGTCGGGACCCCTGGGGGGTCATGAGTGGGGGTCAGATGGGTCATCAAAGACCATCAGGGAGCGTTGAGATGGTTGAACAGAAGCTCTCCAAAGCTCTAGGTGCTCTTACTGCCTATTACAGGGAAAACCAACTGATCCCCAACCCATCTAAAATACAGACATGTGCCTTTCATCTCAAGAACAGACAAGCATCCCGAGCTCTAAGGATGACCTGGGAAGGAATCCCACTTGCAGGACACCCAAATACCTGGGAGTCACTCTGGACTGTGCTCTTACCTACAAGAAGCACTGCCTGAACATCAAGCAAAAAGTGGGTGCTAGAAACAATATCATACAAAAGCTGACTGGCACAACCTGGAGATCACAACCAGACACAGTGAAGACATTTGCCCCTGCGCTATGCTACTCTGCTGCTGAGTATGCATGCCCAGTGTGGAACACATCTCACCACACTAAAACAGTGGATGTGGCTCTTAATGAGACATGCCACATTATCACGGGGTGTCTGCGCCCTACACCAATGGAGAAATTACACTGTCTAGCCGGTATTGCACCACCTGACATCCGCCAGGAAGTAGCAGCCAATAATGAAAGGACCAAGGCAGTGACATCTCCAGCTCATCCCCTGTTTGAGTATCAGCCAGCACGTCAAAGACTTAAATCTAGAAATAGTTTTCTAAGATCTACAGAGACACTTACTGGAACACCTCAGCAAGCGAGAGTCCAAAAGTGGCAGGCTCAAACCCAGAACCTCAATCCATGGCTGATACCAAATGAGAGACTCCCTCCTGGGCACACAGAAGACTGGGCGACTTGGCAGGAGCTGAACAGACTGTGCTCTGGCACCACGAGATGCAGAGTCAACCTTCAGAAATGGGGCTACAAAGTGGAATCCTTGACATGCGAGTGTGGAGAAGAGCAAACCACTGACCACCTGCTGCAATGCACCCTGAGCCCTGCCACATGCACAATGGAGGACCTTCTTGCGGCAACACCAGAAGCACTCCAAGTGGCCAGATACTGGTCAAAGGACATTTAACCAACTACCAAGCTTCCAAATGTTGTGTTTTTCTATCTGTTTGCTTGTTTTGTTCTGTTAGAAATGTAATACAATGGTCTGGTTGCCCCTGACATGGTAAATAAATCAATAAAATCAGAAAACACAGTATTTTCTGTTGGTCATTGGGGTTCTGTGTGGGAAGTTTGGCCCAATTTTATTGTTGGTGGGGTTCAGAATGCTCTTTGATTATAGGTAAACTATAAATCCCAGCAGAAACAACTCCCAAATGTCAAGTCCATCTTCTCCAAACTCCACCAGTGTTCACTTTTGGGCAGAATGAGTATGCGTGCATCATTGTTTGAGTCCACTGTGCTCTAGGTGAACTACAACTCCAAAACTCAAGGTCAATGCCGACCAAAGCCTTCCAGTATTTTCTGTTGGTCTTGGGAGTCCTGTGTGCCAAGTTTGGTTCAATTCTATCATCGGTGGAGTTCAGAATGCTTTTTGATTGTAGGGGAACTATGAATCCCAGCAACAAGAACTCCCAAATGACAAAATCAAACACTGGTATGCACATTTGGGCATGCCATGGGGTTCCCCTCAACATGAGGAACTGTATTAAGGGGTCACGGCATTAGGAAGGTTGGGAAACATTGGTCTAAGTCATTAATACAGAAGTTGAACAGAACCGGGCCCAGGACGGAGCCATGCTTATGGCACTCCACTCGTCACTCCCGTTGGGTCAGTCAACCGCCATGCCCTTCTCCAGCATAAGATACATTTTCAATTATATCAAGAGAGAGAGATAAGCGCCTCCAAAGTCAAGGAGACGGCAGAGTCAGATAATTTTATGCAGACGCTGCAGAATGAAACAAAAGCTGCAGTCACATAGCCAGCTGCTAGGAAGCTCCGGAGCTGAAAGGACCATTTTCCTGAGCCAGGAAGCATTGTTGAGGTCTTTTGCTCCTGTTATGAATCCTAATGTAAATATCTGATATGCAGGATGTATTTTCATTCACTGGACCAAACTTGGCACAAATACCCGATACACCCAAAATTGAATACTGGTAGGGTTCTGGGAGGATTGATTTTGTCATTTGGGAGTTGTAGTTGCTGGGATTTATAGTTCACCTACAATCAAAGAGCATTCTGAACTCCACCAGCGATGGAATCAAACCAAACCTGGCACACAGAACTCCCAAGACCAACAGAAAATACTGGAAGGGACTGGTGAGAATTGATCTTGACTTTGGGACCAAACTTGGCATGAATATTCAATATGCCCAAATCTGACCACTGGTGGAGTTTAGGGAAAATAGACTTTGACATTTGGGAGTTGTAGTTGCTGGAATTTATAGTTCACCTACAATCAAAGAACATTCTGAACTCGACCAATGATGGAATCGAATCAAACTTGGCACACAGAACTCCCAAGACCAAAAGAAAATACTGGAAGGGTCTGGTGCATATTGATCTTGACTTTTGGAGTTGTAGTTTACCTACATCCAGAGAGCACTGTGGACTCAAACCATGATAGACTGGGACCAAGCCTGACATGAATACTCAATATGCCAAAATGTGAACACTGGTGGAATTTGGGGAAAATAGACCTTGACATTTGGGAGTTCTACTTGCTGGGATTTATAGTTCACCTACAATCAAAGAGCATTCTGAACCCCATCAACGATGGAATTGAACCAAACCTGGCACACAGAACTCCCATGACCAACAGAAAATACTGGAAGGGTCTGGTGGGAATTGACATTGAGTTTGGGAGATGTAGTTCACCTACATCCAGAGAGCACTGTGAACCATGACCAACAGAAAATACTGGAAGGGTCTGGTAGGAATTGATATTGAGTTTGGGAGATGTACATCCAAGACCTCTGTGGACTCAAACCATGATAGATCAGGACCAAACTTGGCATGAATACTCAATATGCCTGAATGTGAATACTGGTGGAGTTTGAGGAAATTAGACCTTGACATTTGGGAGTTGTAGTTGCTATGATTTATAATTCACCTACAATCAAATAGCATTTTGAATTCCACCAACGACGGAATCGAACCAAACCTGGCACACCGAACTCCCAGGGTCTGATGGGAATTGACCTTGAGTTTGGGAGTTGTAGTTCACCTGCATCCAGAGATTACTGTGGACTTAAACCATGATAGATCTGGACCAAACTTGACATGAATACTCAATATGCCCAATGTGAATAGTGGTGGAGTTTGGGGAAAATACACCTTGACATTTGGGAGTTGCACCAAACTTGGCACAAATGCTCAATATGTCCAAATGTAGAGTTTGGAGAAAATAGATCTTGACATTTGGGAGTTGTAGTTGCTGGGATGTATAGTTCACCTATAGCATTCTGAATCCCACCAACGATAGAATTGGGCCAAATTTTCCACACAGAAATCCCATGCCTTGAAGGAACTCACTGGTGTGAGCCTCCCTCCAGCCTTGCACGCTCTCCCTCACCCCGCACATGCGCACCACATATGCTTGCTCTCCCCTCCCTGCTTGAAGTCTCAGAAACAGCCCTCCCCTTGGCTGAGAGGCTGGTCAATCACAGTGGAGGAGGGTTTTTGGTGTGAGGATTTGCCACCTGTTTCCAAAAAAGAAGAGAAGGACATGCCAAGAGATCTTCAGCTTTCTCATCCAAAGGAATTCCTAAGACCATCAGAAATACATGTTTTGCACTGGTCTATGGCGACCCCTCTGAAACCCCCCAGGTGTCTCGACCCTTAGGTTGAGAAATGCTGTTCTGGTACATAACGGTCATTGCAAAGATCACAAATAACAGTCCCCAGATCTCCATATTCCTTTCGGACTTCAATTCCAGGAATCCCCGGATTTGTTCAGGCTGCAGCTCGCAGAACATCTCAGAGGGAGAGAGGACATGTTCCATGTTCCGGCTAAATGTCTTCACTGGAGAGTCTTCCCTAACCTGCCACAGTATCGATATGTTTGACTACATCTCCCACCATCCCCAGGCAATGTATACTCACTTGGGATTCCTGAGACAAGCTTCAGTGGCCTCAATACTCTCACGGCTCTCAGAGTCCGTAGATCGAACTGGGTCCCAGCTGTGGCAAGGATCCTAGTGGTGGGAGGAGGGAGCGGAAAGAGGAGAAACAGAAAGAAAAGAGGTTTCATGTAACACCAAGCAAAGCAACTACAGTCCAAAGAGACTCAAGAAGCATGTAATGAATGATGGATTCATCCAAAGGTGAGGAACCTCCTTCCACTTCTACTAAGTTCAGAGATATTCTCAGAGGTTGGATTCCGGTGCAAACTACCATGTTTTGCCTTCCAGTTCTTCCCGAGAAGAGGCATTTCAGACTTTTGGAACGGGAAGAACTACTTGTCCACATCTCTGGATCAAATCCAAACCCAAATGCTGCCATAGAGAGGAATTGGTGCCCATTTCAGGAACCACCGATGTGTACAATAGGAGAGCCATCTGACATGGCACTGACGAAAACAAAGACAGATTTGTATCCACTTGGTTCTTACACCATGAATCATTGCTCGGTTCTCAATCAATATCATATGAAAGCTGACTGGCACAACCTGGGGATCACAACCAGACACAGTGAAGACATCTGCCGTTGCGCTGTGCTACTCTGCTGCTGAGTATGCATGCCCAGTGTGGAACACATCTCACCACACTAAAACAGTGGATGTGGCTCTTAATGAGACATGCCACATTATGCCACAAGCTGACTGGCACAACCTGGGGATCACAACCAGACACAGTGAAGACATCTGCCCCTGCGCTATGCTACTCTGCTGCTGAGTATGCATGCCCAGTGTGGAACACATCTCACCACACTAAAACAGTGGATGTGGCTCTTAATGAGACATGCCGCATTATGCCACAAGCTGACTGGCACAACCTGGGAATCACAACCAGACACAGTGAAAACATCTGCCCTTGCGCTATGCTACTCTGCTGCTGAGTATGCATGCCCAGTGTGGAACACATCTCACCACACTAAAACAGTGGATGTGGCTCTTAATGAGACATGCCGCATTATGCCACAAGCTGACTGGCACAACCTGGGAATCACAACCAGACACAGTGAAGACATCTGCCCTTGCGCTATGCTACTCTGCTGCTGAGTATGCATGCCCAGTGTGGAACACATCTCACCACACTAAAACAGTGGATGTGGCTCTTAATGAGACATGCCGCATTATGCCGCAAGCTGACTGGCACAACCTGGGGATCACAACCAGACACAGTGAAGACATCTGCCCCTGCGCTATGCTACTCTGCTGCTGAGTATGCATGCCCAGTGTGGAACACATCTCACCACACTAAAACAGTGGATGTGGCTCTTAATGAGACATGCCGCATTATGCCACAAGCTGACTGGCACAACCTGGGGATCACAACCAGACACAGTGAAAACATCTGCCCTTGCGCTATGCTACTCTGCTACTGAGTATGCATGCCCAGTGTGGAACACATCTCACCACACTAAAACAGTGGATGTGGCTCTTAATGAGACATGCCGCATTATGCCGCAAGCTGACTGGCACAACCTGGGGATCACAACCAGACACAGTGAAGAGAGTGGGGAGATGGAGGGAGGAAGGAGGGAAAGGGGAGAGAGAAAGGAAGGAGGGAGGAAAGCAAAGGAAGGAGTGAAAAGAGGATGGGTGGATGGAAAGAAGGCAATAAGGGAGATGAGAGGGAAGAAGGAAGGGAAGAAGGGAGAGAGAACAGAGGGAAGGAAGGAAGGGGGTAAGTGGAGTTGAGAGAGGGAAAGGAAGAAAGGAGAAGAGTAAAGGAGGGAGTGGAAAGAGGATGGATGGATGAGAAAGGAATGAAGAGAATAAAAGAGTGGGGAGAGGGAGGGAGGAGGAAAAGGGAGAGGAAGAAAGTGCAAAAGAAAGGAAGGAAAGAGAAAAGCAAAGGAGGGAGTGGAAAGAGAATGGATAGATGGATGGATGGGTGGATGGATGGGGAAGGAAGGCAATAAGGAAGGGAGGAGTGGGAGGGAGGAGAGGGAGGGAGGGAGGAAAGGTGGGAAGGTGTATATAGGAAACCATGGTAAGAAGGAAGGAAGGATGGAAGGAAGGACAGACGGACGAAAGGAAGGAAGGAAGGAAGGAAGGAAGGAAGGAAGGAAGGAAGGAAGGAAGGAAGTGCAAGAGAAAGAAAGAAAGGAGAAAAGTAAAGGAGGGAGTAGAAAAAGGATGGATGAGGAAGGAAGCGAATAAGAGAGTGTGGAGATGGAGGAAGGAAGGAGGGAAATGGGGGAAGAGAGAGGAGGGAGGAAAACAAAGGAAGGAGTGGGGAGAGGATGGGTGGATGGAAAGAAGGCAATAAGGGAGATGAGAGGGAAGAAGGAATGGAAGAAGGGAGGGAGGACGGAAGGAAGGAGGTAAGTGGAGGAGAGAGAGAGAGAGAGAGAGAAAGGATGGGAGTGGGAAGAGGATGGATGGATGAGGAAGGAATGAAGGGAATAAAAGAGTGGGGAGAGGGAGGGAGGGTGGAAGGGGGAAAGGGGAGAGGAGAGAGAAAAGAAGGAGGGAGAAGGGAAGGGAGTAAAGCAAAGGAGGGAGTAGAAAAAGGATGGATGAGGAAGGAAGCGAATAAGAGTGGGGAGATGGAGGGAGGGATGAAGGAGGGAGAAAAGTAAAGGAGTGGGAAACAGATGGGTGGATGGGGAAGGAAAGAAAGCAATAAGGGAGATGAGAGGGAAGAAGGGAGGGAGGGAGGGAGGGAGGACAGAGGGACGGAAGGAAGGAAGGAAGGAAGGAAGGAAGGAAGGAAGGAAGGGAGTAAGTGGAGTTGAGAGAAAGGAAGAAAGAAAGGAGAAGAGTAAAGGAGGGAGTGGAAAGAGGAGGGATGGGTGAGAAAGGAATGAAGGGAATAGAAGAGTGGGAAGAGGGAGGTGGGGAGAGGGAGGAAGGAGGAAAGGGAAGAGGAGAGAGAAAGGAAGAAGGGAGAAGGGAAGGAAGGAGAAAAGCAAGGGGGGGAGTGGGAAGAGGATGGATGGACGGATGGATGGATGAGGAAGGAAGGCAGTAAGGGAGAGAAAAGGGAGGGAAGGAGAAAGTGGAGTATAGGAATGGAAGGGAGGGAGGAAGAAAAGGGAGGGGAGCAATAGTGGAAGGAAAGCTGCAAGGTACCACATCTGCTACCTAAGTGGCTACTAGTAATTTGAAGCAATAACGCTCAGGCTCAGAGAGAAATCTCATCTTGAGCTCCCTCCTCACGCCAGCCCTTGCTCACTTTCCCCCCTGCATTTAATTGCTCATTTATAAAACATGGGATGCCTGGCAGAAGCAAACACTTCATCCGAAAGTTAATCATCAGACATTCCCATCAATGGCACAATTGGTCCCTGGCGGCTGCCGAGATGCCTTCTTCGCTGGGGCCCCTGCCAGCAAAAGGAAGAGATGTCTCCCCAAACTCCCCAAGTTTCACTCTCAAAGATAGATCACAGAGAAGAGCCTGGACGGGGTTTGCCGCAAGATCGGAGACAGAGCAAAGCCTTTTGGAAGATCCTCTAGACTGACCCCATATTAACTGCTGTGGCTCCATGCTATGAAATCATGGGAAGTAGTTGTATAAGGTCTTCCGGTGTCTCTGCTCAAGAGAGGCCTGGTGCCTTCCCAAATTATGGGGTGCCATTGCATTTCATCATGGCAGTTAAAAGTGGGGTCAAACTGCTTTAATTCTACAGTATAGAGGCAAAGTTGGTGCTTACTGTTATGTACTTTCAAGGGTGCATCCATATTGTAAAATTAATGCAGTTTGGCATCACTTTAACAGTCATAGTTGAATGTGGTGGAATCATGGAAGTTGTACTTTGGTAGGGCACCAGTATGCTTTGGCAGAGAATACACCTTGGAAAACTACAACTCACACAATGTTATATTATCATCATCATCAACAACAACAACAACAACAACAACAACATCCTAGCTTCCTTTCTTCAACTGGACTTAAAGCAGATAATATTGAACCATGGACTTTGGTAGGGCACCAGTATGCTTTGGCAGAGAAAACACATTGGAAAACTACAACTCACACAATGTTTTATTATTATTATCATTAACAACAACAACAACAACAACAACATCCTAACTTCCTTTCTTCAACTGGACTTAAAGCAGATAATATTGAACCATGGACTTTGGTAGGGCACCAGTATGCTTTGGCTGAGAATACACCTTGGAAAACTACAACTCACACAATGTTATATTATTATTATTATTATTATTATTATTATTATTACCAACAACAACAACAACATCCTAATTTCCTCTCTTCAACTGGACTCAAAGCAGATAATATTGAACCATGGCAATTTAAAGTAGGGCAGATCCCAATAAATCCTTCTAAAGTTCATGGGGTCAAAATAAATCAAGAGACAATTCAAATCACATCTATCTATATCTTCTATATAAATAAAAATGTAATGTTTGTTTGTGGGATTAACATAATTCAAAAACCACTGGGTGAACTGACACCAAATTTGGACACAATACACCTATCAGGCCAACAAGTGACCATCACTCATAAAAACACAGGAGAAGAGACTTAAAAAGCAAAAAAAACAACAACCCAAAAATGCATTACAACGCATACACAAAACCATATATATACACAAACACACACATATACACATATCTATATAAATAAAAATATAATGTTCGTTCAGCGATCACTCTGAACTCCACCAAAGATGGAATTGGGTCAAACGCATGCACAAAACCATACACAAACACACACATATATACATATCTATATAAATAAAAATATAATGTTCGTTCAGTGATCACTCTGAACTCCACCAAAGATGGAATTGGGTCAAACCTGGCACACAGAGCCCTCATTACCCGCTGTGATGGCACGAGTGGCGCCACCTGTGTGTTGAACTTTAAAGTGCAAAGGTTTAAACTGTATAACATACCCAAACTTGCCTAGTTTGTAAATGTATTGTTGGATTGATTGGTTATTTATAGCTGTCAATCAATGTTGTTTGCACCAGTTATATTGCTTCCTCAGCTTGGCCCCACCTCTTCCTGGAGGAGGGCAAAGCTTTTCCTTTTCCATTCCACCATCAAACTTTCTATCAGATAGACGTGAGAAAGAGACTTGACTCTAAAGCCCTTAATTAAGTTACCTCTCATCACCAATTCTGAGGTTCTTACCCTTGAGACTTATGCTTCATGTTCAGATCAACCTGGACGACGTTGAGAAGTCTCAAGCGCCTTCAAACCAGTTCTTTGGCACCAGAGGAAGGCATTGTGCCTTCAAAATATAGGCCATTGGAATTGGGGTTGTGATTATTCCGATATTCACAGCCGTTGAGAAAGAGGGACCTGGAAAAGCTTCTCAGCTGCAAAACTCCTTGGACCCAAGACAACCAGAGACTGTAATGTATATTTTCCTTTACCCCTTTGTAACTTCCAGCTTATTGCCTTAAAGGGATAACTCTTTGTGAACAATAAAACCTATTTTGAGTTATCTACAGTGTTTTGGTCCTTGGGAGTTCCAGTTTTCCAAAAGGAGGGCAAGAAGCAGTCTCCTGGGGGAAAGATGTCACGTCCATGCCTCTTTCACTAAGAGTTATAGCCCCCAGGAGCGACGGCACACCCGCAATTCTAATTTCTCTCCCCCTCTTATTGGATGGCTCCTTTTACAACATGGCTTCACTGCCCTATTCTCACAGAAATCATTGTTAACATGTTGCAGGTAACTGCATTATTTTAACATAGGATTTCCAATTTGTGCCAGGAAAAGGCATTGAGTGCCAAGGCAGCATCTGATGCCTTGAGTTCCTTGGCGCTTTCAGCCGTAGCAGCATATTGTTTCATCCCCATTACCATTTTCTTCTAAAGAAGTGCTTGTACCTCACCAAACTACAATTCCCAGAATCCCACAGCATTCAGCCACAGTAGCAAGTGGTGTCAAACAACATTCATTCTACAGCGTGGATGCCCCCTGTTCTTGGCAACCCACTGGCTCTCTTTGATTATAATGCAGCATCCTTCCTTGTCAAATCAACACATGGCGACGCAAAAACGTTTTCCAATATTGTCGCTGTTTTCAATGTATTTCTGGTGCTGGATTCCAAAAGAACACAATATGAATGGACTGTGCAGCGGTTCTTGCACAAATTCAATATTTTCGTCAATTCCGTTGCCGCTCGGTTTTGATTAAGTGCAGACGCTGACGTTCTTAGGGCTTCGGAGCTAATTTTTGTGTTTCATATCAGTGAATTACAGTGTTTTGTGCGTCTACCACAAGTTTTGTAACCCCTTTCTTTCCGTTTACTCCTCCCAGAAATCCTTGGCACATATTGCAAAATACAAACATCAAAAACGGTTCATGATGGAGCAAACCATAGTCCTTTCTGGATTTTGAATGCCAATTTCCTCTAAGAGCAGTGGCGAGAAGAAGAGGCTGAGACTAAGTTTGACTAAAGAGGCCTTACAGTAGACTTGCCTTCCTTGTGGTATTCACAAAAGCTCTGTAAGTACAATAATACTGTGTTACATTAAGTGAAATTACTCCTTATTTGTCTTCCTTTGCTCTTAATGACATTTCCTAATTGGTTGATTTATTTTATTTACAGTATTTATATTCCACCCTTCTCACCTCGGAAGTAAACCTGCTACAAAACAGTAGCTTTTTTGTTGAGTTCCAGGGCCAGAGAAGTAGATGTCGGAAACAGAAGAACGGCCTGCCTCAGGGGAGCGTGCTTGCTCCATCCATGTTCAACATCTACACAAATGACCAGCCACTGCCAGAAGGGACAGAGAGTTTCATCTATGCTGATGATCGTGCCATTACTGCTCAAGCAGAGAGCTTTGAGATGGTAGAACAGAAGCTCTCCGAAGCTCTAGGTGCTCTTACTGCCTATTACAGGGAAAACCAGCTGATCCCCAACCTATCTAAAACACAGACATGTGCTTTTCATCTCAAGAACAGACAAGCATCCCGAGCTCTGAGGATTATTACCTGGGAAGGAATCCCACTGGAGAATTGCAATGCACCCAAATACCTGGGAGTCACTCTGGATCGTGCTCTTACCTACAAGAAGCACTGTCTGAACATCAAGCAAAAAGTGAGTATTAGAAACAATATCATACGAAAGCTGACTGGCACAACCTAGGGATCACAACCAGACACAGTGAAGACATCTGCCCTTGCGTTATGCTACTCTGCTGCTGAGTACGCATGCCCAGTGTGGAACACATTTCACCACACTAAAACAGTAGATGTAGCTCTTAATGAGACATGCCGCATTATCACGGGGTGTCTGCGCCCTACACCACTGGAGAAATTACACTGCTTAGCCGGTATTGCACCACCTGACATCCGCCGGGAAGTAGCAGCCAATAGTGAAAGGACCAAGGCAGAGACAGCTCCAGCTCATCCCCTGTTTGGGTATCAGCCAGCACATCAATGACTTAAATCTAGAAATAGTTTTCTAAGATCTACAGAGACACTCGCTGGAACACCTCAGCAAGCGAGAGTCCAAAAGTGGCAGGCCCAAACTCAGAACCTCAACCAATGGCTGATACCAAATGAGAGACTCCCCCCTGGGCACACAGAAGACTGGGCGACTTGGAAGGTACTGAACAGACTGCGCTCTGGCACCACGAGATGCAGAGCCAACCTCAAGAAATGGGGATACAAAGTGGAATCCATGACATGCGAGTGCGGAGAAGGGCAAACCACTGACCACCTGCTGCAATGCACCCTGAGCCCAGCCACATGCACAATGGAGGACCTTCTTGCAGCAACACCAGAGGCACTCCAAGTGGCCAGATACTGGTCAAAGAACATTTAATCAACTACCAAACTCGCAAATTTTGTGTTTTGTCTGTTTGTTTGTTTTGCTCTGTTAGAAATGTAATACAATTGACTGTTTGCCCTGACACGACAAATAAAAAAAATACCTCGGAGGTGACTCAGGGCGGATTACAATGTACATGTACATGGCAAACATTCAATGCCATAGACACACAACATATATAGACAGACACACAGAGACTATTTAACATTCCAGCTTTTCTTGAGAGTATTCTGGCCACCAAGGGAGAATATGTCACTTCACCGTCCATTTGTGACACCGATGAAGTACTTCCTCATTCTTTGCATGCTTGTTGGAGATTTTTATGGCGTCGTAAATTAGCCTCCCCACGTAAGCTGTACCTAAATTTCCTACTTGATGGATGCAATTGTCTTTCGGGCTGCAAAGGTCGACAGCAAGCTACACAAATTTATCGGAAGCTCACTCTGACCTGGGCTGGCTACGAACTCATGACCTTTTGGTCAATAGTGATCTTAATGCAGCTGACTCCCAGCCAGCTGTGCCACAGTGCTGGTTCCATCATAGATAAAGGTTCTAAGGCGAAGAGCCGGCATTGTCCGTAGACATCTCCAAGGTCATGTGGCCGGCATGACTGCACGGAGCGTCCTTACCTTCCTGTCGGAGCGGTACCCATTGATCTACTTGCATGTTTTTGAACTGCTAGGCTGGCAGAAGCTGGGGTTGACAGCGGGTGCTCACGGCACTCCCCGGATTCAATATATTTATATTATTAGCATAGCACGATATTCACAACATACATTTCCATATTGTAGTACACCAGTATACTGTAATATAATTAGTAATATTACATGTAATATGAAATATAGAATTATTATATTGTATTATTAATAATAATAATAATACTATGTTGTATTACATAATATTATTAATATTATATGTGTCTACAATATATTTATATTATTAGCACAGTATGATGCAGTACTATACCATCATACTGCAACATTATATGCTCTATGTAGATTCATATAACACAGTTCTCATTAGCTAACAATACTCTTCTGTTGCCTTTCCCCAGCATTTATTGGTTCAGAACGTTGTATCGTGTTCTAAATACCGATTTCCAATACGAACATGACCCTGATCTCATCCATTATCAGTTCCGTACTTCCTGGCTCCCTCCCTTTATCATGCCAGATGTAGCAAACAAGCTTGGCATTCCTCTATTTATTAGCCTACAATATAATCAATATGCTCGATTGTGGAATATGTTGCCTAGAAGTCTGGCTTAAAGCAGAGGTTGGATGGCCATCTGTTGGGAGGCCTTTGATTTTCCCTTCCTGCCTGTCAGAAGGAGGTTTGGACCAAATGGCCCTTGGGGTCTCTTCCAATTCCTATGAATCTATGAGAATAGATAAAGGTTTTCCCCTGACATTAAGTCCAGCTGTGTCCGACTTTGGGAGTTGGTGCTCATCTCCATTTCTAAGCCAAAGAGCCGGCGTTGTCCATAGACACCTCCACGGTCATGTGGCCAGCATGACTGCATGGAGCACCCTTACCTTCCCGCTGGAGTGGTAACTAGTAATCTACTCACAATTGCATGTTTTTGAACTGCTAGGTTGGCAGAAGCTGGGGCTGACAGTGGGAGCTCACGCCGCTCCCCAGATTCGAACCTGCAATCTTTCGGTCAGCAAGTTTAGCAGCTCAGCAGTTTAACCCACTGCGCCACCAGGGGCTATGAGAATATTAGAATCATTCTATGTGACACGATCCTAGTATCCGATATTCACACCTAACACTATGTGACAAAATCCGGAAAATGTTCCGCTCCTGGTCTGAAAGTGTTATTTCGTCTTTTGTAGTATTATATGTGACATGATCCTCGCAGGTGACAGTCACACATATAATCGTCCCTTTCTGGCGAAAGAGGTCCGGAGAGCAGCAAAATATATCTCGTTGCAAAAGGAAAGGTTTGGAAGACAACCGGGGATCTCTTGCAAAGGGAGCATGACTCTGAGCAACGGAGCAAGAGATGTGCAATATGATGGTAGTGTGGAGCGCACGCCTGTTTGTGTTGCGGAGGCGGAGGGGAGGGAATCTCATTTCCACCGTAAGCAACGCTGACATTTGCTTCGTCATTTACTTACCTCTTGCCTGTCCTTATCGGAGAGAGAAAGAGAGTCTCCCTTATTACTGGTAACCCTTGGAAACAGACGGAGAAGAAGGAAGCCACCTCTCCCAGACACACATGCGGACGCACGTGGAGAGCCTGGCATGAGCAACGTGGCCGTCTAGTGCTGTTCCGTCTTCCAGGAGCATGGTTTACATTGCCTTTTAGCTGCATGGGATAGCATTCTTTTGCATTTCCCCAGGGTTGCTACAATCTCAGCTGCACCCTGAAAGTTAACAGCATCAGAGGCTTTAGAAAGTATCTCTTTGGCTTTAGAGACCGTCCTTTTTCCTAGGGTTTGAGATCTCCATTTTGGAATCTTCCCTGCCTCCAGTTTAGAGAAAAAGCCTCAGATGTGCTGTTAGGCCAGTCAGGGAGCTCTGAAAAAACCATTGTAAGTACAATTGAGTAACTGAGTCTTAATTGAGTTATAGATAGATAGGAATGGAGCTATAGATAGATAAGATAATTAAGATATTATAGATAGAAATTGAGATTCTATTGAGCTATAGAGAAGCATATTGAGATGTTGAGCTATTTAGTATAAAGGACTATTGAGATAGCTATTGAGGGCTATTGAGATACTTATTGAACACTGTTTGCTTCATCTCCAAAACTAACCTTGCGCTGGAATAGGGGAAGGCCTACGTTTTCTAAAAGATAGTAGCTCAGGGTTGGGGTAAAAAGATCTCAGGATTTTTCCTACCATTTGGAGGAAGGCAACTCAGCAACTAGAGCAGTGTTTCTCAACCTTACTAATGCCGCGACCCCTTAATACAGTTCCTCGTGTTGTGGTGATCCTCAACCAAGGGCGGCTCGTCCATTACGCAAAGTAAGCGGTCGCAGAACACTTTTTTTTTGCCAGGGGCACAGAGGTGCCTCTGTAAATGCCCCTCGACTGCCACTTGAGGAGCGCCCCCTCAGCTCACAACAGCCCTAGCAGTCCGGGGGGAGCCTCGGCTTTCTTGCCTCGCTGCCGGGCGATCCTCTTCCCAAAGAGGCCGGGCCCTTGAGCCTCGCCTAGCCCCTCTCGTTCCTGCTCCACCCGGCCACCGGGTGCATGAGCAGAGCCGGCGCTCAATCGTTCTCCGCATTCGATCCCTTCCCCATGACCGGCTCCCTTTCCCGATCCCCCGGTGCTCCACCTGCCTCCTCTCCTCTCCCCAATCCGCGGGTGGGCCAAGGGGCGGAGCCGCCGCGTCTGGCCCACTTCATGTCCGGAGGTGTGTCTGAAGACCCCAGCATGCACACCAAAAGTCGCCTCTTCTCCTGACTTTCTCTTCAGCCATTGGGACCAAGAGAGAGAGAGAGTGAGAGAGAGAGAGAGAGAGCCCCTCCAGCTGGAGGTATCTCCCACCTCCGCTCCCTCCTTTGTTTTTGCACCTACCTTCAGGAAAGGTGGGCATCTCCACCTCTCTCTCTCTCTTGGTCCCAATGGCTGAGGAGAAAGTCAGGAGAAGAGGTGACTTTTGCTGCACACGCCGGGGTCTTCAGGCACACCTCCAGACCCAAAGCGGGCCGGGCAA
Source organism: Anolis sagrei (assembly GCF_037176765.1). Taxonomy (NCBI): domain Eukaryota; kingdom Metazoa; phylum Chordata; class Lepidosauria; order Squamata; family Anolidae; genus Anolis; species Anolis sagrei. Next base: position 9,644,905 of record NC_090031.1, on the reverse strand, counting down.
GGGAGCAAATGCAGCAAGGTGAACTATTACTAGGATGTATAGTTCACCTACAATCAAAGAGCATTCTGAACTCCACTAATGATGGAAATAGGGCACACCGAACTCCCACGACAAACAGAAAATATATATCAATGATTGGTTGTGGGGGGGGGGGGGGGGGCAAAATACTGTTTGCTTACCGTTGAAAATTACCTAGGGCCACCTCTGCCCCCAACCATAACATTATTTTTGTTGCTACTTCACAACTGTCATTTTGCTCCTGTTATGAATCGTCATGTAAATATCTGATATGCAGGATATGTTTTCATTCACTGGACCACATTTGGCATAAATACCCGATAAATATCTGATTTGCAAGATGTATTTTCATTCACTGGACCCGATATGCACAAATTTGAATACTGGTGTTTTGATTTTGTCATTTGGGAGTTGTAGTTTTTGGGATTTTTAGTCCACCTACAATCAAAACACATTCTGAACTTCACCAGCAATGGAATTGAACCTAACTTGGCACACAGAACTCCCATGACCAAGAGGAAATACAGGAAGGGTTTGGTGGGCATGAGTTTTGGAGTTGTAGTTCACCTACATCCAGAGAGCACTGTGGACTCAAACAATGATGGATCTGGACCAAACTTGGCATGAATATTCTATACGCCCACATGTGAACACTGGTGGTGTTTAGGGGAAATAGATCTTGACATTTGGGAGTTGTTGGGATATATAGTTCACCTATGATCATTCAGAACCCCACCATCGATAGCTTTGGGCCAAACTTCCCACACAGAACTCCCATGACCAAAAATATTATGTTTTCTGATGGTCTTTGGCGACCCTTCTGACACCCCCTCACGACCCTCTCAGGGGTCCCGACCCCCAGGTTGAGAAACACTGGACTAGAGGAAAAAAGAAAGAACATCTCTATGGTTTCACCAATTGACTGTTTTGTTTGTAACTTTGACAAGTTGGGCCAAGTCTGCAAGGACTTTGAGAAATAAATATTCTGTTTTGATGTTCAAAACCTGTAGTAGCCTCAGTTGCTGGGAATCTCAAGCTTCTAAGAGAGACATCTGCAGTTCGCCCAGATATAGAGAGAAGCACATCTAGGTTTAATTTTTATAGTGTCTGGGTGTGACGGCACAGGTGCCATGTTTCTCCTGTGACCACAGCAGGGAAGATTATTCTGTAGGCACCTGAGAGCAACCTGATAGCAATGCGTGAATGGGTGCAACTGGAATGGCAAAGACTTCACAGCCAGGTTTTGCCATCAGTCTCTCCAGAATCCTAGAATTGGAAGAGACCACAAAGGCCATCCACTCCAACACCCTTTATTCAGCCAGGTAGGAACACACAATCAAAGCCCTCCCAATATACAACCATCCAAAATGCACAAAATGCATAAGGTTGTGGATTAACTACAACTGACTACAACTAACTCCGAAAAATCCCATCAGTGGTTTGTTATGTTGGGCAAGTTTGCTCTGGATGTATCGTTGGTGGGGTTGAGTGTGCTCTCTGGCTGTAGGGTAAACTACAACTCCCACTATGGTGTCTCGGTCCCCTCAAACCCCTCCAGTAGGTTGAGTTAGTCACGGGGGTTCTGTGTGCCAAGTTTGGTCCAAGTCCATCATCGGTGGACCTGGGCCAAACTTGGCACGCAGTTTCTCTGTTTGTGGGTAAACTACAACTCCCACTATGGTGTCTCAGTCCCCTCAAACCCCTCCAGTAGGTTGAGTTAGTCACGGGGGTTCTGTGTGCCAAGTTTGGTCCAAGTCCATCATCGGTGGACCTGGGCCAAACTTGACACGCAGTTTCTCTGTTTGTGGGTAAACTACAACTCCCACTATGGTGTCTCAGTCCCCTCAAACCCCTCAAGTAGGTTGAGTTAGTCATGGGGGTTCTGTGTGCCAAGTTTGGTCCAAGTCCATCATCGGTGGACCTGGGCCAAACTTGGCACGCAGTTTCTCTGTTTGTGGGTAAACTACAACTCCCACTATGGTGTCTCAGTCCCCTCAAACCCCTCCAGTAGGTTGCGTTAGTCATGGGGGTTCTGTGTGGCAAGTTTGGTCCAAGTCCATCATCGGTGGATCTGGGCCAAACTTGGCACGCAGTTTCTCTGTTTGTGGGTAAACTACAACTCCCACTATGGTGTCTCAGTCCCCTCAAACCCCTCCAGTAGGTTGAATTAGTCACGGGGGTTCTGTGTGCCAAGTTTGGTCCAAGTCCATCATCGGTGGACCTGGGCCAAACTTGGCACGCAGTTTCTCTGTTTGTGGGTAAACTACAACTCCCAGAAAGGAAGGTCAGTTCCCCACAAACCTCTCCAGTAATCAAATTTGGACATATCAAGTATGTGTGCCAAGTTCAGCCGAGATCCATCGGTGTTTGGGTTCACTGTGCTCTTTGGAAGTAGGCGAACTACAACTCCCCCAAATCAAGGTGAATTTTCCCCAAAGACCTCCAGTACTTTTTTGCTGGTCATGGGAGCTCTGTGTACCAAGTCTGGCCCAGATCCATCGTTGTTTGGGTTCACTGTGCTCTTTGGATGTAGGTGAACTACAACTCCCCCAAATCAAGGTGAATTTTCCCCAAAGACCTCCAGTACTTTTTTGCTGGTCATGGGAGCTCTGTGCACCAAGTCTGGCCCAATTCTATTGTTGGTGGGGTTCAGAGTTCACTTTGATTGTGGGTGAACTATAAATCCCAGCAACTACAACTCCCAAATGTCAAGGTCAATTTCTCCTTGCATCTGGCCCTGCCTGGTGAAATTTCCAGTGCTTTTAATGCTTGATTTTATATTGTTGTGTCGTATATTACTTTGATTTTGCATTTTATGTATTTTGCTTGGTTTTATTATGTTTTGCGTTATATTGCTTGTATTGTATTGATGAGCGTGGCCTCATGTAAGCCGCACCGAGTCTCCCTGAAATCTCTTTGGCTGATCCCTCTCCACTGCAAAAAGGGGTTTCCGCCTTTCCGTTGCTCCAGGCAACTGATAGCAATCCAGCAAATTTCAGATTGAGGCTCTTATTGGATTATTAACACCAGCGGTACGTGCTCCGAAATAAAAGGAGCATTGACCTAATGTGTAATTATATTAGAAAAGGTCATTATCGCCTCCTTCATCAGACTTGGTGCTCTTCTCTCGGTAACGAAGGCTGCAAATCCTAAACACTGAGGAATAAGCCATGGGACGTGTCTGCGGAGTAAATGTGCTTAGCGTGCCACTATTAGTTTGTCATTAATATTTTGCCAAGAAACACAAGTAAACTATTCTATTCCTTCCTACTCCACCTTTTTTTGCAACATTTGGACATTTTGCAACATGATATGGCCTGGGGCCGGAGTACCTGAGGGACCGCCTCACCCCCTACCAACCCCGCAGATCACTCCGTTCAGATGATCAGAATCTCCTTGAAGTTCCCAATTTTAGGACCTTTTGATGTCGAGCACCCCCCCCCCCAAAGTAAGGGATAGTGACTTATAGTTCTGCAAAGGGCAAGGGCACCAGACTACACAACATGGGTTAAGTTTTGGTCACATTACCAAGGCACTGACAACAACAAGGACCCCACGAGGCTTTCGGGAAATGGCTGGATCTTGGGTCTTCTGCCCTTTGTGAGAGTTGTAGTTTCCAAAAGCGTGAATCATAGAATCATAGAATCATAGAATCATAGAATCAAAGAGTTGGAAGAGACCTCATGGGCCATCCAGTCCAACCCCCTGCCAAGAAGCAGGAATATTGCATTCAAATCACCCCTGACAAATGGCCATCCAGCCTCTGTTTAAAAGCTTCCAAAGAAGGAGCCTCCACCACATTCCGGGGCAGAGAGTTCCACTGCTGAACGGCTCTCACAGTCAGGAAGTTCTTCCTCATGTTCAGATGGAATCTCCTCTCTTGTAGTTTGAAGCCATTGTTCCGCGTCCTAGTCTCCAAGGAAGCAGAAAACAAGCTTGCTCCCTCCTCCCTGTGGCTTCCTCTCACATATTTATACATGGCTATCATATCTCCTCTCAGCCTTCTCTTCTTCAGGCTAAACATGCCCAGTTCCCTAAGCCGCTCCTCATAGGGCTTGTTCTCCAGACCCTTGATCATTTTAGTCGCCCTCCTCTGGACACATTCCAGCTTGTCAATATCTCTCTTGAATTGTGGCGCCCAGAATTGGACACAATATTCCAGGTGTGGTCTAACCAGAGCAGAATAGAGGGGTAGCATTACTTCCTTAGATCTAGACACTATGCTCCTATTGATGCAGGCCAAAATCCCATTGGCTTTTTTTGCCGCCACGTCACATTGTTGGCTCATGTTTAACTTGTTGTCCACGAGGACTCCAAGATCTTTTTCACACGTACTGCTCTCGAGCCAGGCGTCACCCATTCTGTATCTTTGCATTTCGTTTTTTCTGCCAAAGTGGAGTATCAGTGAATCAGTTGCAGCACAGCTGGGGGTTCATCTGCCAGCCTTCCCAATGATCATGGACTCTCTGCCTGCATGTCTTGGATTTCAGTACATACTATCTCCCTCATGAACTTTCCTCAAAGACCTTTTAAAACATTGGACTTCAGGCTTCTTCATGAAAATTAATTCTCTTATTAAATATACTTGGAATGTGGGACAAAGATGGGGTTTTTGTTGCTATGGATGCTTATGATTTGAATGTATGTATCTTGCTATGAAATATTGCCTTTTCCCCTTTGCCTTTTGCCCTAGAAAATGTGACCCAGGACTGTTGAAATGCTCGAGGGAGAACCCCTGCCTCCCTCGAAACTTCTTTTTTGATTAACTCATCAGCATGGACAAAAAAAAAGCCATTTATGATTTCCTTTGTCTCGCTCTCTGAGTTGGTCTGGCGAGATGAGGAAGTCTATTTGGATACGGACATTATAATTGATTCTACAAAGGGCAGCGTTGATCCCCCCCGGGGTCCGCTGCCCTGATCCTGTTTGTTTCCCTCACCAAAACCCATCAAGGACAGGAAAGCCTTTGTTTATGGAGATCACACCTTGCCAGCCAAAACAAAGCCTCACATTCCAGCTGGCTGGCAATCCATAATCCCATCATTTCCCCCATTGTCCACAGTCGGCCTGCCTTCTCGCTTCTGATTTGTCCATCTTCAGAAGCAAGAGAAATGTGCTGATTGGCCCTCCAGAGGCGGAGGAACTCGCTGATTGGCCCAGAGCAAGGCGGGCCGCCAAGCTTCCTCCCAGCTGTTCGAGCTGTCAACCAATCAGCCGGGCGGAGAGGGGCGGGCGGGAAATTCAAAAGGTTTTACTGTGTTTTCTCTATAAATATGCTTGTAAATTCTTTAGCGGCATGCTTGTAGTAGAACTATTCCTACAATGCATCCGATCTCAGCTGAATCGCTAATAAAACACCTCGGTCGCTGAAACGTCTTCCGCTTTGGTGAGGATTTATTATTTTTAATATTTTTATCACTGAAATTGGCTTCACTGGCCTCACCAAGGTTCCAGGACTCTCTTTGGTGTGGTCCTCAGGGATCTCCTTGGCTGGGGAGACCCTCCTAAAAGCAGCTCGATATCACATTCACCTGATGTCTATTAGGCGTAGAGCATTCACGGTGGTGTCTCCTTACCTGTGGAATGCCTTGCCAGCAGAAACACGAGCTCTCCGAGATTTACTATCTTTTCATAGAGCTTGTAAAACTTATTTATTTAGGCTGGCATTTGAATTTAGTTGATTGAAATTTTTTGTTTGTTTTTAAATGCTAATGTATTGCATATGTATGTTGAAAACCGCTCCGAGCCTTCGGGGAGTGGCGGTATATAAATTCGATTAATAAATAAAAATAAATAAATAAAATAGTTTATAGAATATCTAAACCAGAACAAGTTCAACCATACAAAAAAACCATTAGGATGAATGAAGGGATAGATAGATAGATAGATAGATAGATAGACAGACAGACAGATTGGTTGACAGATAGGCAGCAGGGGCTACTACATCATTTCACACCAAATTCATACTTGTTTCATTTCTACCAAAAACACCTTTTTCTGTCCAAAAAACTATTTTCTAGGTTGTTGTAGTTTTTTTCGGGCTATATGGCCATGTTCTAGAGCAGTGTTTCTCAACCTGGGGGTCGGGACCCCTGAGGGGGTCACGAGGGGGTCACCAGAGGGGGTCAGAGGGGTCACCAGAGGGGGTCAGAGGGGTCACCAGAGACAATAAGAAAACACTGTATTTTCTGTTGGTCATGGGGTTTCAGTGTGGGAAGTTTGGCCCAATTCTACCATTGGTGGGGTTCAGAATGCTCTTTGACTGTAGGTGAACTATACATCTCAGCAACTACAACTCCAAAATGTCAAGGTCTATTTCCCCCCAAACTCCACCAGTGTTCACATTTGGGCATATTGTGTATTTGTGCCAAGTTTGGTCCAGATCCATCATGGTTTGAGTCCACAGTGCTCTCTGGATGTAAGTGAACTACAACTCCAAAACTCAAGGTCAATGCCCACCAAACCCTTCTAGTTTTTTCTGTTGGTAATGGGAGTTCTGTGTGCCAAGTTTGGTCCAATTCTGTTATTGCTGGAATTCAGAATGCTCTTTGGTTGAAGGCAAACTATAAAAGCCAGCAACTACAACTCCCAAATGACAAAATCAGCTACAACTCCCAAATGCCAAATTTGGTCCAGTGAATGAAAATACATCCTGCATATCAGATATTTATACTGTGACTTGTAATGGTAGCAAAATTACAGTTATGAAGTAGCAACGAAAATAATGTTCATTTCAGTATTGCGGAGATGGGACACTCTGCATCCATCGGGAGAAAGGAATTGCTGACTTCCAGATGTGGGCATACACTGCTTAGCAATCCTTCCGCATCCCCTGAAACTTTTGTTCAAAGCTATTAATTACTATCAGAGGCAGCTAATTGTACTAATTATGTTCATTTCCAGAATGGACAGCTTAATTGCCACCTTCTACCTCCAAGTAACTGGCTGTGTGATCTTCAGAGGGCTTCCCCTCTGGCCTTCTAACCTTCTGTTCGCTATGGGATGTGTCCACACACAACAATTGGCCACCTGCATCTCGCCCAAGAACGACTGTGGTGAGAACACTTCCCTTCTCAAAGGAAACAGCGCCAGACCCGAGGGAATGTAGCTCATTCATGTCACCCATCTGGTGCCCCAGAAAACATGGAAGAACCATAGGTCGAAAAAGCCAATGTGATTCTTAGGTGCATCAATAGAAGCATAATGTGCTTGAGGGAAATCATACTCCCACTCATCTGCTGTGTCCACCTCTAGGGCTCTCAAATGAAGATGACCCAAATGGGTTGTTGTAGGTTTTTCCGGGCTATATGGCCATGTTCTGGAGGCAATTTTTCTCCTGACGTTTCGCCTGCATCTATGGCAAGCATCCTCATAGATGCAGGCAAAACGTCAGGAGAAAAATTGCCTCCAGAACATGGCCATATAGCCCGGAAAAACCTACAACAACCCATGGATTCCGGCCATGAAAGCCTTCGACGTGACCCAAATGGATAAAGGTCTGGAAGCCATCAATCCCAATGATCATTCTCTGCTAAAGAGTTGGAAGAGACCTCATGGGCCATCCAGTCCAACCCCCTGCCAAGAAGCAGGAATATTGCATTCAAATCACCCCTGACAGATGGCCATCCAGCCTCTGTTTAAAAGCTTCCAAAGAAGGAGCCTCCACCACACTTTGGGGCAGAGAGTTCCACTGCTGAATGGCTCTCACAGCTTCCCCATGTTCAGATGGAATCTCCTCTCTTGTAGTTTGAAGCCATTGCTCCATGTCCTAGTCTCCAGTGAAGCAGAAAACAAGCTTGCTCCCTCCTCCCTGTGGCTTCCTCTCACATATTTATACATGGCTATCATGTCTCCTCTCAGCCTTCTCTTCTTCAGGCTAAACATGCCCAGCTCCTTAAGCCGCTCCTCATAGGGCTTGTTCTCCAGACCCTTGATCATTTTAGTCGCCCTCCTCTGGACACATTCCAGCTTGTCAATATCTCTCTTGAATTGTGGTGCCCAGAATTGGACACAATATTCCAGGTGTGGTCTAACCAAAGCAGAATAGAGGGGAACAAAGGGAGCGCGTGGGTTCATAAACGGAGATGCGGTCACACAGGTAGGCAGGTCCCAAACCATTTAGGGCTTTGTAGGTAAGCACCTGCACCTTGAATTGGGCTCGGTAGGTAAACGGCAACCAGTGGAGCTCCTTCCCTAGATCTAGACACTATGCTCCTATTGATGCAGGCCAAAATCCCATTGGCTTTTTTTGCCGCCACATCACATTGTTGGCTCATGTTTAACTTGCTGTCCACGAGGACTCCAAGATATTTTTTACACATACTGCTCTCGAGCCAGGCATCGTCCCCCATTCTGTATCTTTGCATTTCGTTTTTTTCTGCCTAAGTGGAGTATCTTGCATTTGTCACTGTTGAACTTCATTTTGTTAGTTTTGGCCCATTTCTCTAATCGTTTTGAATCCTGCTCCTGTCCTCTGGAGTATTGGCTATCCCTCCCAATTTGGTGTCGTCTGCAAACGATGATCCTGTCTTCTAGCCCTTCATCCAAGTCATTAATAAAGATATTGAACAGGACTGGGCCCAGGACGGAACCCTGCGGCACTCCGCTCGTCACTCCTTTCCAAGATGAAGAGGAAGCATTAGTGACCACCTTCTGGGTTCGTCCATTTAACCAATTACTGATCCACCTCACCGTAGTTTTGCCTAGCCCACATTGGACTAGAAGCGTTGGTGCCTCACCAAACTACAATTTCCAGGATTCCATAGCATTCAGCCATGGCAGCTAAAGTGGTGTCATTAGTTTGAGTGGCCGTGGCATCCAGCACCATCTCCCACGTGACACTTTGTATTGACTGGATGGGATTGGAAACATGTAACTATGGCCACCACCCTCATTCCTCCTCTTCCTCGTCTCCGTCATCACTCCCTATCCTTATTCATCATGCCACACGGCAATGAGATCCTCCTCGTGCTGTCATCCCAGCCCGCCTGTTATTGATGGGGTTTAATGAGCATCTCCTGCTCCGTGCCCATATTTCACCGCTGGGCAGACACACTGCGAGCAAGGCCTGGCACTTTGTCAGGGGCTGTCTTGCAGTCAGAAAACAAACACCCGCGACTCTCCTCCCTCCCCGAGTCCCTCCGGCTCATTTCTCCTTGTCAGAGCATGGGAGCTCTTCTTCTTCTTCATCTGGGGAAGGCAATGCCTCCAGGAAAGAGAGGGAGGGGAGTGATCTTCCAGGACCATCCGTCAGACCCAGGAGATTAAACAAAGGCACCCAAGATGCTGGAGGGAGACAGATGGAAGCTGCCTCCCCTGCTAATCCATCATGGCCAACTCCTGCAGCAACCCAGGCACCATGTTCACCCATGCAAACTCTTTTCCCTTGTTGATTTCGTCCTCAAGATGGTTTTTTGGGCTGCAGCTCCCCTACCAGACATCTTCAAAAAGAGGGTGATAGCTCATAGAGGAGATTCCATCTGAACATTAGGAAGAACTTCCTGACTGTGAGAGCCGTTCAGCAGTGGAACTCTCTGCCCCGGAGTGTGGTGGAGGCTCCTTCTTTGGAAGCTTTTAAGCAGAGGCTGGATGGCCATCTGTCAGGGGTGATTTGAATGCAATATTCCTGCTTCTTGGCAGGGGGTTGGACTGGATGGCCCATGAGGTCTCTTCCAACTCTTTGATTCTATGATTCTATGATTCATAGAATCATCACGTTTTACGGGACCACATGGGCTGCCTAGTCCAACCCTCTGCCATGCAGGAAAAGCACAATCAAAGCACCCCTGACAGATGACCATCAAGTCTCCAAAAAGATTGCCTTGAAAGAGAGGGCCTCCAAAGAAGGCAACTCCACTACACTCCGAGGCAGAGAGTTCCACTGCTGAACAGCTCTCACAATCAGGAAGTTCTCCCGAATGTTCAAGTAGACTCTCCTTTCCTGTCATTTGAACCCATGGCTCCAATAATAATAATAATAATAATCAGAGGCATAACACATGGGCTGTGTTATGCCTCTGATTACGAGACCACATGGGCTGCCTAGTCCAACCCTCTGCCATGCAGGAAAAGCACAATCAAAGCACCCCTGACAGATGACCATCCAGTCTCCAAAAAGATTGCCTTGAAAGAGATGGCCTCCAAAGAAGGCAACTCCACTACACTCCAAGGCAGAGAGTTCCACTGCTGAACAGCTCTCACAATCAGGAAGTTCTCCCGAATGTTCAAGTAGACTCTCCTTTCCTGTCCTTTGAACCCATGGCTCCAATAATAATAATAATAATAATAATAATAATAATAATAATAATAATAATCAGAGGCATAACACATGGGCTGTGTTATGCCTCTGATTACGAGACCACATGGGCTGCCTAGTCCAACCCTCTGCCATGCAGGAAAAGCACAATCAAAGCACCCCTGACAGATGACCATCAAGTCTCCAAAAAGATTGCCTTGAAAGAGAGGGCCTCCAAAGAAGGCAACTCCACTACACTCCGAGGCAGAGAGTTCCACTGCTGAACAGCTCTCACAATCAGGAAGTTCTCCCGAATGTTCAAGTAGACTCTCCTTTCCTGTCATTTGAACCCATGGCTCCAATAATAATAATAATAATAATCAGAGGCATAACACATGGGCTGTGTTATGCCTCTGATTACGAGACCACATGGGCTGCCTAGTCCAACCCTCTGCCATGCAGGAAAAGCACAATCAAAGCACCCCTGACAGATGACCATCCAGTCTCCAAAAAGATTGCCTTGAAAGAGATGGCCTCCAAAGAAGGCAACTCCACTACACTCCAAGGCAGAGAGTTCCACTGCTGAACAGCTCTCACAATCAGGAAGTTCTCCCGAATGTTCAAGTAGACTCTCCTTTCCTGTCCTTTGAACCCATGGCTCCAATAATAATAATAATAATAATAATAATAATAATAATCAGAGGCATAACACATGGGCTGTGTTATGCCTCTGATTACGAGACCACATGGGCTGCCTAGTCCAACCCTCTGCCATGCAGGAAAAGCACAATCAAAGCACCCCCGACAGATGGCCATCCAGTCTCCAAAAAGATTGCCTTGAAAGAGAGGGCCTCCAAAGAAGGCAACTCCACTACACTCCGAGGCAGAGAGTTCCACTGCTGAACAGCTCTCACAATCAGGAAGTTTAAGTAGAATCTCCTTTCCTGTCATTTGAACCCATGGCTCCAATCATCATCATCATCATCATCATCATCATCATCATCATCAGAGGCATAACACCGTTGCTCAGAAGATCCATTGAAACTTGTGCCACAAATGCCATCTACCTACGACAAAGAACTAGTGGGATCACAAGCCAGAAAAAGTTACAGAAAATGAACACGTCAATTCAAAGTGCTGGTTTTGACCTACAAAACCCTATACGGTTCTGGCCCAGTGTATCTGTCCGAACAGATCTCCCTCTATGTCCCACCTCGGAGTTTAAGATCTTCTGGGGAGGCCCTGCTCTCGACCCCGCCTCTATCACAAGTGAGGCTGGCGGGGACGAGGAGCAGGGCCTTCTCGGTGGTGGCCCCTCACCTGTGGAATTCACTCCCCGGGGAGATTAGATCGGCGACTTCCCTCTTGTCATTTAGAAAAAAATTGAAAACTTGGATGTGGGACCAGGCATTTGGACGTTCTGGCAGCTAGAGGAAGGACCTTGATGATGGACAGGAATTGACTGAACGGAATGGATTTATGGAACTCTGAACACTGAGCATGAGATTAGTTTACTGATTGTGTTATGTACTGATGATTTTAATCTGTTAATTGTTCAATTGCTGTTTTGTATGCTTGTATATTTGACATAGGCATCGAATTGTGCCTTCTTTGTAAGCCGCCCTGAGTCCCCCCTCGGGAGTGAGAAGGGCGGGGTAGAAGTAATCGAAATACATAAATAAATAAGCTACTCTGGGACTTCCGAATTTAGACAGACAGAGTTCTGGAGCACAAGACTCCTAATCTCACAATCATGTTAAGAAACAAAGTATGGATTGTCGATGTTGCAATCCCAGGTGACAGCAGGATTGCAGAGAAACAACTGGAAAAGATGACACGATATGAGGATTTAAGGATCGAACTGCAAAGACTCTGGCACAAGCCAGTCAAGGTGGTCACAGTGGTGATCGGCACACTGGGTGCAGTGCCTAAAGACCTTGGCCTGCACTTAAAGATAATCGGTGCTGACAGAATTACCATCTGCCAGCTGCAGAAGGCCACCTTACTGGGATCTGCACGCATTATTCGCCGATACATTACATAGTCCTAGACACTTGGAAGGTGTCTGACGTGTGATCCAATACAACAGCCAGCTGAGCAATCTTGTCTGCTGTGGACTCATCGTGTTGTGTTTATTATTATTATTATTATTATTATTATTATTATTATTATTATTTATACCCCGCCACCATCTCCCAGAGGGACTCGGGGCGGCTCACAAACAATCAAAGGTGCAAACAAAAAGTGGAAAGACAATAACATAAAGCTATAACAACTAACATATATATCATAAAAAACCCCTGGTTAAGATTAGTAAAATGCAACAATAGCTGCAGAACAAAACAAACTGAAATCAATATCAGTCTCTTAAAGTGCACGGTGACCTAATTTCTAGGTCCAATATATCCATATGCTTTGGCCCCAACCTATCTTCGAGACTGCATCTCCTTCTTTGTAATCATAGAATCAAAGAGTTGGAAGAGACCTCATGGGCCATCCAGTCCAACCCCATTCTGCCAAGAAGCAGGAATATTGCATTCAAATCAACCCTGACAGATGGCCATCCAGCCTCTGTTTAAACGCTTCCAAAGAAGGAGCCTCCACCACACTCCAGGGCAGAGAGTTCCACTGCTGAACGGCTCTCAGGAACACCCTCCCCAAAGACATCAGACAAGCCCCTACGTTGGCAGTCTTTAGGAAGAGTTTGAAGACCTGGCTGTTCCGATGTGCCTTTCCAGAATAGGAACTCCAGCAATATGTCCCAGAAGCACTATATCAGAGTTTTAGATGGTCTGCACGTTGCACTAACCCTAAAATCCTACATCCACCTGTCACACCCAGCACTTTTTAATCTGTACCCATTACATTCGGCCCGGCCCTAGTTTTGTTGTGTTGTGGTGTATTGTTTTGATTGTTTACTGCTATTGTTTTATTGTTTGATTTGCTTTAAGTTAGGTGTTTTTGTTATGCCGTTGTTTAATTGTGGCCTTGGCCTGTGTAAGCCGCATTGAGTCCTTCGGGAGATGCTAGCGGGGTACAAATAAAGTTGTTAATAATAATAATAATAATAATAATAATAATAGTTGTTGTTGTTCATTCGTTCAGTCATCTCCGACTCTTCGTGACCTCTTGGACCAGCCCATGCCAGAGCTCCCTGTCGGCCGTCACCACGCCCAGCTCCTTCAAGGTCAATAATAATAATAATAATAATAATAATTCCTCATGTTCAGATGGAATCTCCTCTCTTGTAGTTTGAAGCCATTATTCCTTGTCCTTATCTCCAGTGAAGCAGAAAACAAGCTTGCTCCCTCCTCCCTGTGGCTTCCTCTCACATATTTATACATGGCTGTCATGTCTCCTCTCAGCCTTCTCTTCTTCAGGCTAAACATGCCCAGCTCCTTAAGCCGCTCCTCATAAGGTTTGTTCTCCAGACCCTTGATCATTTTAGTCGCCCTCCTCTGGACACATTCCAGCTTGTCAATATCTCTCTTGAATTGTGGTGCCCAGAATTGGACAAAATATTCCAGGTGTGGTCTAACCAAAGCGGAATAGAGCGTGGGGAGCATGACTTCCCTAGATCTAGACACTATGCTCCTATTGATGCAGGCCAAAATCCCATTGGCTTTCTTTGCTGCCACATCACATTGTTGGCTCATGTTTAACTTCTTGTCCACGAGGACTCCAAGATCTTTTTCACACGTACTGCTCTCGAGCCAGGCATTGTCCCCCATTCTGTATCTTTGCATTTCGTTTTTTTCTGCCTAAGTGGAGTATCTTGCATTTGTCACTGATATAATCTTCAATAAACTACTTGCTGATTTTACCAAGCTTGTGTGGTGTTTAATGTCAGAGGTGTTCCTGCTCTGGAGTCCGACAGCCTCTTCCAACCCTGTGATTCTATGGTGCCTCTTTGCAGACGTAGCTGAGAAGCCGTCCGAATCCGGTCCTATGACGGCACGAGTGGCGCCACCTATGTATAGAACTGTTAGTTGTAAGATTTAAACTGTTGTATTATGCTTAATCCTGCCCCTTTTACCCTGTTTATGTATAGTTGTATGGATTGGTTGCTTGTAGCTGTCAATCAGTACTGTTTGGCTCCACCTCTTCCTGCAAGAATGTTTTCATTCTGCCATCAGAGGTCCTGCCATATGGATGTGAGTAAGAGACTTCATTCTTAAAGACCCTGATTTAAATTACCTCTTAGCACCAGTTCTGAGGTTTTTTACCCCTGGGACTCATGCTTTATGTCCAGATTGTCCTGGACAATTATTGAGGAGACCCAATCACCTTCAAACCGGTTCTTTTGGCACCAAAGGAAGATCCTGAATCTTCAAAACATAGGCCATCTGAACTGGGGTTGTGGTTTGCGCCAGCATTCACAGCCATTGAGGAAAGAGGAAACTTGGTGAGGCTTCTCAGCTTCAAACCCCTTGGACCCAGGACTAATTGAGACTGTAAAGTATGTTTTCCTTCACCCCTCTGAAGTTTTCCAGCTCATTGCTTTGAAGAAATGACTTTGTGATAAATAAAACTTATATTGAGCTATTTGCAGTGTTTTGGGTTTTTGGGAGTTCCAGTTTCCTATAGGAGGGCAAGAAGCAATCCTCTGGGGGAAAGATGCCACGTCCATCCCTCCTTCATTAAAATAATAGCCCCCAGGCGAGACGGCACAGGTCCCCTTTCCTGCAGGTCCAAACTCACTCCACTTCCAATTAGTCCTCTTCCTTTCCTTTTCTCCTCCGAATCGCATCAGGGGAGAAGATGCGTAGCCTCAAAACCCAAAATGTGCCCACGCTCGAAAGGCACACTGTTCTCTTCCACCTTCGGGAAAAGAAATTAATTGATTCTGGTCAAACCGGCGGCAAGGCTCTGGGAACGATTGGGCAATAATTACTGTAATAAAGGATCCAAATTAGGGAGAAGCCAGCTCCAGCTGGTCTAGCCGCACATTAGCGGCAAGAGAAATCGGATAATCCTCTTACGACGGCATACGAATAGGCAAAGTGGGAAAGGTTAGAAAGGTGGGAAAGTTGCTCCGCAAAGGAATTCAACTTAGCTAACTTTCATGAGAAATTGCCCATAGAGTTATTCTTGAGGAGGTAGAGAAGTATTGAGAGGGTTTTAGAAGGGTCACCAAAGAGCATCAGAAAACATATATTTCTGACTAGCTGTTCCCTGCCACGCGTTGCTGTGGCCCAGTCTTTGTAGATGTGTTTTGAGTGTGCATATATTTGTATATTCCTGTAGTTTTTCCGTTTTTAAACCACTCACGACGACGTCCACCTTTATATATATATAGATGATCTTAGGAACCCTTTTGGCAGAGAAGTTGAAGATCTTCCTGTCCTTCTCTTCCTTTTTTGAAACAGAGCTGGGTTGTTGTAGGTTTTTCCGGGCTATATGGCCATGTTCTAGAGGCATTTTCTCCTGACGTTTCGCCTGCATCCTCAGAGGTAGTGAAGGGAGAGCTGTTTCTGAGACTCTAAGTGTGGAGGGGAGAGCAGGCATGCTTGGTGCATGGCAGTGTGGTGCCATGGCAGCTTGGCGCTGGCATGAGCCTCCCTCCAGCCTTGTATTCTCTCCCTCACAGGAAGAGGGAGAGCATGCGAGGCTGGAGGGAGACTCATGCTAGTGAGTTCCTTCAAGGCACGTGGGTGAGAAGTTTGGCTCAATTATGTGGTGGGTGGGGTTCAGAATACTCATTGCTTGTGGGTGAACTATAAATCCCAGCAACGACAACTCTCAAATGTCAAGGTCTATTTTCCCCCAAAATCTACATTTGGGCATATTGAGTATTTGTGCTAAGTTTGGTCCAGATCCATCATTGTTTGAGTCCACAGTGCTCTCTGGATGTAGGTGAACTACAACGCCCAAACAATTCAAATCACATCTATCTCCTGCTATGAACCATCACGAAGCTTAAGATCAGCAGAAGAGGCCCTGCTCTCGATCCCACCACCCTCGCAAGCGCAGTTGGTGGGGATGAGAGACAGAGCCTTCTTGGCAGTGCCTCCCCCTCATCTGTGGAACTCTCTCCCTAAGGACATCAGGTTGGCCACCTCCCTCCTGTCCTTTAGAAGACAACTGAAGACCTGGCTCTGGGGCAATAGGAAAAGGAAATTTGGATTTTGCAACATGGACTCTCCCAGCTCGTCTTGGTTTTACTGGCACGTTAATCTATTAATTTATTGTTAATTTTTACTGATGATGTTATACAATGTTTTTAAATGATTTTATTGTTATTTTTTATGGTATTTATGCTGTTAGCATCCTCTGATGCTAATGTGAGGCTGCACTGAGTCCCCCTTGTAGGGAGAAGGGCGGGATATAAATATTCTATTTTATATATATACACACACACATAATAAAAGTGAAAATATGTATGTGTGTGTGGCTGGATGTAGGTGAACTACAACTCCCAAACAATTCAAATCACATCTATCTATATCCATAATAAAAGTGAAAATATGTATGTGTGTGTGGCCGGGGTTTGCACTTACACAGACAGGTTCCCACCTCCACAAACAGCTATAGCTCCTACTACTCAGGAGACACCAATGGCCCTCCCTCCAATGACATTGCACGTTATAATGAGTGCAATGAACATGTCCAAGAGCCCTGTCAATGTCCTCTAGCAACACCACACTGCCCACCACCCAAGTGAAGGCTTTCATATGGAGACGATTTTATCCTAGATTTTATGTGTTTCCTCCACCACAGACATCCCAGTGTTTCTGACTCTCTCCATTGGTATGGAATTTGCATGACCCCACCCACTGCCTCTTCCTTAACCCTTTCCTATTCTTTTCTATGGCACACAGCAAGCAGAGGAATAGATCAGCAACTGAAATGAACATTGTATTGATTTTATATTGATTTTATAATGCCGTTTTAAATGTTTTAATTGTATATTGTGGATTTTTATCACATCAAATTGCTGCCAATTTATAAGCCTTAGGGCTTGAGAAAGGCGGGTTAGAAATATCATAAATAATAATAAATAAATAAACATACTAGAGAGGTTCGGGAAAATTCACCATGATTTATAGGAGTTGTAGGTCCTGGGATGTAGTGTGAGGGCGCGAGTGAGGGCACCTGTGTGTAGAACTTTAAAGTGCAAAGGTTTAAACTGTATAACATGCCCATACTTGCTTACTTTGTAAACGTATAGTTGGATTGATTGGTTATTTATAGCTGTCAATCAATGTTGTTTGCACCAGTTATATTGTTTCCTCAGCCTAATTGCTTGGCTCCACCTCTTCCTGGAGGAGGGCGGAGCTTTTCCTTTCTATCATCAAACTTTCTATCAGACAGACGTGAGAAAGAGACTTGGCTCTAAAGCCCTTAATTAAGTTACCTCTCATCACCAATTCTAAGGTTCTTACCCTTGGGACTCATACTTCATGTCCAGATCGCCCTGGACAATGTTGAGGAGACCCAAGCACCTTCAAACCGGTCCTTTGGCATCAAAAGGAAGACTCTGTGCCTTCAACATAGGCCACTGGACTGGGGGTTGTGTTTGTTCCGACCTTCACAGCAATTGAGAAAAGAGGGAACAGGAAAAGCTTCTCAGCTACGAAATCTCCTTGGACCCAAGACAACGAGAGACTGTAATGTCTATTTCCTTTACCCCCTTTGAAACTTCCAGCTTATTGCCTTAAAGGGATAACTCTTTGTGAACAATAAAATCTATTTTGAGTTATCTACAGTGTTTTGGTCCTTGGGAGTTCCAGTTCTCTAAAGGAAGGCAAGAATCAATCCCCTGGGGGAAAGATATCACGTCTATGTCTCTTTCACTAAGAGTTATAGCCCCCAGGCACGGCGGCATATATAGTTCTAAGAACGGCACGCTGAACTCCACTAATAATGGACCTGGAACATTGTTTGAATCCACAGTGCTCTTTGGATGTAGGTGAACTACAACTCCAAAACTCAAGGTCAATGCCCACCAAACCCTTCCAGTATTTTCTGTTGGTCAGAAAATACTCGCGCCCTCACACTATACAGTATTTTCTGTTCAGTGTGCCAAGTTTTGTTAAATTCCATCATTGGTGGAGTTCAGAATGCTCTTTGATTGCAGAGGTACTATAAATTCCAGCAACTACAACTCCCAAATGACAAAATCATTAACCCCACTAGTATTCAAATGTGGGTGTATCGGGTATTTGTGCCAAATTTGGTCCAGTGAATGAAAATACATCCTGCAGATGAGATATTTACAAGACGATTCATAACAGTAGCAACATTACAGTTGTGAAGTTGCAATGCAAATAATATTATGGTTGGGGGTCACCACAAATGAGGAACTGTATTAAGGGGTTGCGGAATTAGGAATGTTGAGAAACACAGAGCCATTTTAATCAAATATGGAGGGCCAACTATGCTTTGTTGAAGATTCGTCCTGCCTCTTTGGCCACATTCTTTAATGGTTTCTGAGTTCAATTATGCGCCGCATAATTGAGCGATAGCCAAGAGTGATTATGTCCAAACTTGAATGCGCTCATTCAAGCTTGTGAGCAAGGGGTCAGTGCCATTCTGAAGACAATGAATGGGACGAAAGGAAGGGTGGCAACTTTCTTTTGACCCTCATAATTGTATGAGGCTACTTAAAAGAAGAAACACACTCAGCCACTCTATGGCTTAATATTAGATTTCCTCGCTGCAGCAATAGCGCGCATTCCTTTTTATGGGAAATTGATGGAGGCTCCACTGGGAATGGAGCAATTTGCAAAGATGTGCAAAAATAGAATTACGAATGAAAACAACTTATTTTACAAGGGACGAAATACATTAATAGGGAGATTTCTGGAATCCCTCTTTTCACCATACTCTTCAAGCATATGCTATGATTCATCTTGGGTTGTCGTCGTACTGTTAATTAAACCTATACATTCAGAGATAATATTTACATGTGTAAATTCTCCCCTTTTAATGTGGGTGCTTAATTGTTGTTTTCATGTAAACAACAAAAAAGGATTGCTATATATATAAACACAAGGAAGGTGAGTAGATCATTAGTTAATTTCGAGCTGGAATAATTTGATATCAATGTGTTGTCGAAGGCTTTCATGGCCAGAATCGCTGTTTTGCTATGAGTCTTCCAGGCTGTCTGGCCATGTTCCAGAAGCATTCTCTCCTGACATTTCTCCCACATCTATGACAGGCATTGTTCCGTCACGTGCTGAAAGAATTTCGTCACGTAAAGAATTTCCTTTGGAACAGGACGTGCAACCTTTGCCCAGCGGGAAGCCAGGGTTGAGGTTTCAGAACCACACCAAACCATGGCAATTCATCATCATCATCATCATCATTGAGGCAGGGCACAACATGGTTAAAGGTAAGGTAAAGATTTCCCCCTGACATTAAATCCAGTTGTCTCCAGCTCTGGGTGTGGTCCTCATCTCCATTTCTAAGCCAAAGAGCCGGCGTTGTCCATAGACACCTCCAAGGTCATGTGGCCTGCATGACGGCATGCAGCGCCATTACCTTCCCACAAGAATGGTACCTATTGATGCACTCACGTTTGCATGTTTTCAAAATGCTAGGTTGGCAGAAGCTGAGGCTGACAGCGGAAGCTCATGCCGCTCCCAGGATTTGAACCTGCGACCTTTCGGTCAACAAGTTTAGCAGCCCAGTGGTGTAACCCACGGTGCTACTAGGGGCTCCCAACATGGTTAAAACACACCATTAAATCATAGTATCAGAATATTGGTATTGGTCAGACCACACCGGGAATACTGTGTCCAATTCTGGGCACCGCAACTGAAAGGAGATGTTGACAAGCTGGAATGTGTCCACAGGAGGGCAACCCAAAGGATCAAGAGTCTAGAGAAAAAGCCCTATGAGGAGCGGCTTAAAGAGCTGGGTATGTTTAGGTTGCAGGAGAGAAGGCTGAGATGAGGCATGATGAGGGCCATGTATACATATGTGAGGGGAACTCACAGGGAGGATGATGGGATCTTGTTTTCTGCTGCCCTGGAGACTAGGACGCAATTGAACAACGGCTTCAAACAACAGGAAAGGAGATTCCACCTGAACATTAGGAAGAACTTCCTGACTGTGAGAGCTGTTCAGCAGTGGAACTCTCTTCCCTGGAGTGTGGTGGAGGCTCCTTCTTTGGAGGCTTTTAAGTAGAGACTGGATGGCCATCTGTCAGGGGTGCTTTGAATGTGATTTTCCTGCATCTTGGCAGGGTTTGAGCTGGATGGCCCACAACTCTATGATTATAAAGCATTTGAGTCCATGATAACTCCAAAACTAGTAGAATTATTTAATGTAATAATGAATGGAGAAAAAAATATCGGAATCATGGAAACAATCATTAACGATAGTCCTACCCAAACCAAAGAAAGATTTGACAGACCCTGGCTCTCATAAACCAATATCATTAATCAACCAAGACGCTAAAATTCGAGTGGCGATTATTACCAACAGAATGAGCAATTGTATGTACAAATACATAAAACAAGATCAATGTGGGTTCGTAAAAGGGAGGCAAATGTCGGAATTGGAAATAGGACTAATATAATGTACCAAATGTATTCGGATAATTACACAAATATAATAATGAATGATGGAGACATCTGAGAGATATAATATCACAAAGCACCAGGCAAGGATGTCCTATGTTCCCCGTGGTAACTATTGACCAATGTCATAAGAAAAGATAATGAATTAGAAGGTATAGGAACAAAGTTAGGAAAAATTAGCTTATTTGCGGATGATATGTTGATAACGATTAAGGAGATAATGAATAAAATGGAGATAATTAAGAAACATTTATTTGTATTGTCGAAGGCTTTGATGGCCGGAATCACTGGGTTGTTGTAGGTTTTTTCGGGCTATATGGCCATGTTCTAAAGGCATTTTCTCCTGACGTTTTGCCTGCATCTATGGCAAGCATCCTCAGAGGTAGTGAGGTCTATTGGAACTAGGAAAATGGGTTTATATATCTGTGGAATGACCAGGATGGGAAAAAAGACTCTTGTCTGTTGGAGCTAAGTGTGAATGTTTCAACTGATCACCTTGATTAGCATTTGATTGCCTGGCAGTGCCTGGAGCAATCTTTTGTTGAGAGGTGATTAGATGTCCTTGTTTGTTTCCTCTCTGTTGTTGTGCTGGCCATGTTTGAGAAGCATTCTCTCCTGACGTTTCATCTGCATCTATGGCAAGCATCCTCAGAGGTAGTGAGGTCTGTTGGAACTAGGAAAAAGGGTTTATATATCTGGGTTGTTGTAGGTTTTTTCGGGCTATATGGCCATGTTCGAGAAGCATTCTCTCCTGACGTTTCACCTGCATCTATGGCAAGCATCCTCAGAGGTAGTGAGGTCTGTTGGAACTAGGAAAATGGGTTTATATATCTGGGTTGTTGTAGGTTTTTTCGGGCTATATGGCCATGTTCGAGAAGCATTCCCTCCTGACGTTTCACCTGCATCTATGGCAAGCATCCTCAGAGGTAGTGAGGTCTGTTGGAACTAGGAAAATGGGTTTATATATCTGGGTTGTTGTAGGTTTTTTCGAGCTATATGGCCATGTTCGAGAAGCATTCCCTCCTGACGTTTCACCTGCATCTATGGCAAGCATCCTCAGAGGTAGTGAGGTCTGTTGGAACTAGCAAAATGGGTTTATATATCTGGGTTGTTGTAGGTTTTTTCAGGCTATATGGCCATGTTCGAGAAGCATTCTCTCCTGACGTTTCACCTGCATCTATGGCAAGCATCCTCAGAGGTAGTGAGGTCTGTTGGAACTAGGAAAATGGGTTTATATATCTGTGGAAAGACCAGGGTGGGACAAAGGACTCTTGTTTGTTAGAGCTAGGTGTGAATGTTTCAATGTTTCAACTGATCACCTTGATTATTTATTTATTTATTTATTTATTTGGGGTGCTTCTACCCCGCCCTTCTCAACCCCCTAGGGGGGACTCAGGGCGGCTTACAAAAGGCACAATTCAATGCCCAACAATTCACAAAATACAATGTACAAATTACAATATAGTACCAACAGTTATGACTAGTTAAAACAATAAAAAAACAATACAGTAGCAGCAATAAAATCATCTTGTGGTCAATATTCGCCAATTCATAAATCCATAATCCATCTAGCATTGTCATTGTCCTTTCCTACTCTGGTCGTAATTGTCTTTTGTCCATCTGCCAGCTTACCCGAAGGCCTGGTCCTACAGAGAGGAGGGATGTTGATGACCTAATTTCCCCAGGGAGTGCATTCCACAGGCGAGGGGCCACCACTGAGAAGGCCCTGTCCCTCGTCCCCGCCAGCCTCACTTTTGATACAGGTGGGGCCGAGAGGAGGGCCTCACCAGAAGATCTTAAACTCCGAGGTGGGACGTAGAAGGAGATACGTTCGGACAGGTACGCTGGGTTTTGTAGGTCAAAACCAGCACTTTGAACTGTGCTCGGAACTGGATCGGCAGCCAGTGGAACTGACATAGCAGGGGGGTGGTCTGCTCCTTGTATGACGCTCCGATGAGTAATCTAGCTGCCGCCCATTGGACTAATTGAAGTTTCCGAACAGTCTTCAAAGGCAACCCCACGTAGAGCGCATTGCAGTAATCTATTCGGGATGTAACAAGAGCATGGACCACCGTGGCCAGATCCGACTTCCCAAGGTACACATTTCATTGCCTGGCAGTGCCTGGAGCAATCTTTTGTTGAGAGGTGATTAGATGTCCTTGTTTGTTTCCTCTCTGTTGCCGTCTGTTTCCAAAAAGGAAAAGAAGGACAGGCAGAGATATCTTCTGCTTTCTCAACTTAAGGGGTTCCTAAGACTATAAGAAATATATGTTTTCTGATGGTCATGAAACCCCATAATGATCCCGACCCCCAAGTTGAGAAACGCTGTTCCAAAGCCAGTACAAAGGACTTTTAAAGGGTGAATGAACGGGCATAATAAGGCCAACTGTGTATGAGATGGAAAGAGCAAAACAGGTTCCAGGGGAGAAATTACAATCCCTTTTGTCAAGCTAAGGTTGCTTCATAACCGAAAGAAAAACTGCGACTGCTACGCACAGAATTCACACTGGAGAGTCATCATGACACACAAAAGGAATAAAAAGGCAACTAGTTGCTTCTCCCTTGTGTAAGCTGCCGCCCACTCCATTCTCCCAGCCACCGAACAAACACCCCAAATCGCAACCTCCTTTCGATGGATGTGACGCAAAGCCATTGCATTTGGCGGGGACGGGCGTCGGAGAGAAGGCCTCCCTGTTCCAAAGGCAGACTTGTTGGAGAGCTGCGAAAGGAAGGAGCATCTGGAAGAGATGCAAAGAGCGAGAAGGGAATGAATGGCATCGGAGAGGGGAGAAGGATGCTCCAGGGTGTGGTTCGGAGAAGGAAGAATGAAGCCACACACTGCAGCAGCAGTAAGAGCAAGCGGACGCCTTCTGAGTCGACTTGAAAGATGTGGTCCCTTCAATAATAGATGAGGCCTCTCTGTAGTAAACAAGGAAAGGCTGGCAAGTGCAGTTCATCTCCACTTCGACAGCGAAGCTCCAGAGAGCCTGCAAGAGGGAAAGCAGCACACTCTGCAGGAGCAAATGCCCTCCGGGTCTTGAACATACCCTATATCAGTGTTTCTCAACCTGAGGGTCAGGACCTCTTGGGGGGATCAAAGGGGTTGCCAAAAATCATCAGAAAATACAGTATTTTCTGTTGGTTATGGGGGTTCTGTGTGGGAAGTTTGGCCCAATTCTATTATTGGTGGGGTTCAGAAAGTTCTTTGATTGTAGGTGAACTATAAATCCCACCACTACAACTCTCAAATGTCAAGGTCTATTTTCCCTAAACGCAACCAGTGTTCACATTTGGACATATTGAGTATTCGTGCCAAGAATAGTCCAGATCCATCATTGTTTGAGTCCGCAGTGCTCTCTGGATGTAGGTGAACTACAACTCCAAAACTCAAAGTCAATGCCCACCAAACCTTTCCAGTATTTTCTGTTGATCATGGGAGTTCTGTGTGCCATGTTTGGTTCAACTCCATCATTGGTGGAGTTCAGGATGCTCTCTGATTTTAGGGGAACTATAAATCCCAGCAACTACAACTCCCAAATGTCGATGTCTATTTTCCCCAAACTCCACCAGTGTTCACATTTGGGCATATTGAGTATTTGTGCTGAGTTTGGTCCTGATTCATCATTATTTGAGTCCACAATGCTCTCTGGATGTAGGTGAACTACAATTCCAAAATAAAGGTCAATGCCCACCAAACACTTCCAGTATTTTCTGTTGGTCATGGGAGTTCTGTTTGCCAGGTTTGGTTCAATTCCATTGTTGGTGGAGTTCAGGATGCTCTTTGATTTTAGGGGAACTATAAATCCCAGCAACTACAACTCCCAAATGTCAAGGTCTATTTTCCCTAAACTCCACCAGTGTGCACATTTGGGGATATTGAGTATTTGTGCCAAATTTCGTCCAGATCCATCGTTGTTTGAGTCCACAGTGCTTTCTGGATATAGGTGAACCAGTTCCATCATTGGTGGAGTTCAGAATGCTTTTTGATTGTAGATGAACTATAAATCCCAGTAACTACAACTGTCAAGGTTATTTCCTCCAAACTCCATCTGTGTTCATATTTGGGCATATGGAATATTCGTGCTAAGTTTGGTCCACATCCATCATTGTTTGAGTCCACGGTACTCTCTGGAGGTAGGTGAACTACAATGCCAAAATATAAGGTCAATGCCCACCAAACCCTTCCAGTATTTTCTGTTGGTCATGGGAGTTCTGTGTGCCAAGTTTGGTTCAACTTCATCGTTGGTATAGTTAAGGATGCTCTTTGATTGTAGGGGAACTAAATCCCAGCAACTATAACTGTCAAATGTCAAAGTCTACTTTCCCCAAACTCCACCAGTGTTCAGATAAGGGAATATTGAGTATTTGTGCCGAGTTTGGTCCAGATTCATCATTGTTTGAGTCCACAGTTCTTTCTGGATGTATGTGAACTACACCTCCTATAAATCAAGGTCAGTTCTGGATGTAGGTGAACTACAACTCCAAAACATAAGGTCAATGTCCACCAAACCCTTCCAGTATTTTCTGTTGGTCATAGGAGTTCTGTGTGCCCAGTTTGGTTCAATTCCATCGTTGGTGGAGTTCAGAATGCTCTTTGATTGTAGGTGAACTATAAATCCCAGCAACTACAACTCCCAAATAACAAAATCATTATTTTTTTGAGTGAAGGATGTACATTGGGTTGTTAGGTGTCTTGTGTCCAAATTGGTGTCAATTCGCCCAGTGGTTTTTGAGTTCTGTTAATCCCACAAACGAACGTTACAACTACAACTCCCAAATGTCAAAATCAATCCTCCCCGCAACCCCACCAGTATTCAAATGTGGGCATATCAAGTATTTGTGCCAGATTTGATCTAGTGAATGAAAATACATCCTGCATATCAATATTTACATGACAATTTATAAAAGTAACAAAATTACAGTTATGAAGTAGCAATGAAAATAAGGATATGGTTGGGGGTCACCACAACATGAGGAACTGTTTTATGGGGTCGAGGCATTTGGAAGGTTGAGATCCACTGCCCTATATAATCATTCATAAAACACAGAACCACAGAGCTGGAAGAGACCCCAAGCGCCATCCTATCCAACTCCTTCTGCCATGTGGGAATACACAACCAAAGCACTCCTGACAGATGGCCATTCAGACTGCACTCCAAGATAACCTGTTTAACTTGTTGTCCACAAGGATTCCAAGATCTTTTTCACACATACTGCTCTCGAGAGGGTTGGATGGGATGGCTAGATCATGGGTAGTATGACTTCCCTGGATCTAGACACTATACTCCTATTGATGCAGGCCAAAATCCCATTGGCTTTTTTTGCCGCTGCATCACATTGTTGGCTCATTTTTAACTTGCTGTCCATGAGGACCCCAAGATCTTTTTCACATGTACTGCTCTCAAGCCACACAGGAACACCTCAGCAAGCAAAAGTCCAAAAGTGGCAGGCTAAAACCAGGAACCTCAATCCATGGTGATACCGAATGAGAAACTCCCTCCTGGGCACACAATAGACTGGGCGACTTGAAAGGTGCTGAACACCACGAGATACAGAGTCAACCTTAAGAAATTGGGCTACAAAGTGGAGTCCACGGCATGCGAGTGTGGTATGGTTTTCAGTAATAAATCGGTTACCTTCTGCTATAAATATATGAAAATAGGGCATAAAACCTTGATTAAATGATACACACTATCTAACATGGGAAGGGTCCTTTTTCCATCTGAGACACACCTGAGCCAGAGAGTTAACGACTCTCCAAATGGTTCCCCATCTCAGTCAATGACTCACAAACAAAAGGGGCTCTCCTTTGAGCTGAGAAACATTTACATATCTATGCCAAAGGTTAGCCAGTGCTTTATGCTTCCCTTGCCATTCATTTCCATTTTTTATGAACAATAAGCTGGCCAGCTAGAAGGCCCCTGAGGACTCGCTGGCCATTTGGACACCACATATTTCCATAATCCACTCAAGAATTCATTGTTTCCCTCTCGTCCCGCCTCCCTCTCTCCTGATTGGCCAGGGGGGCGAGGCGGCAGGAGCTCACCCATTGGTTAAGGCGCTCAGGAGGCGGCCAAGCCTCCTCCCAGCTGTAGAGCGCCAGCCAATCATCGCCGAGCCAGTTGAGGGGCGGGGAGTGGGAAATTCATTCAGACAGCTCTGTTTATGTATAAAAAGACTTTATTTTGTGTTCAATGTATGCCTGCTTGACGAATGTTCGCGGTATGACATACAATAAACAACTCGGTGGCTTTTCTTCAACTTGGTGAGATCTTTTATTGGGAAAATCAGGGGAAAATACTGGGTGCTTCTTTCTGTCTCGCCAGGGCAACCAACTCTTTGATGAATCTGATTGGTCTCTGCCTCCTGGCAAAGACCCCTAAATTCTTGCTCGATATCAAGCCCACTTGTGGAGCTCAAACATGGGATCCGCAATCATGCTTGGTTGGAAGGTCCACCCAAAGGGGAAAATATAAAAGCAAGATCCAATGGAGAAAGAGTTGGCTCACTAAGTTGGGTCACATCGGTGCCTAGAAAAGTCCAGAGCACCCCCAAAGCTCTCAAAGTTTTATTCCTGGTTTCAAAAAATGGAGGAAGGGATGGAAAGGGGAGACGAAGCCTCATCAAGATGATTAGATCAAACATTTGCTATTCCACCTACTCACCGGCTCCAGCTTTGACGTCAGCGCTCCAATGCATTAACTATATTTGTCATCCCTGGTCTAAAAATATCCGTGCCATAAATTTAAAAAAAGAAGAGAAGGAACCAGGGACGGGGCTGCAGAATGCTTCAGGTCTTGCCGAAGATCAAAAGCATCTCAATGCGTTGCCACCTCCTACCCCTTTCTCCTAGAAAGAGCCACGGCTGCTCGCAGAAGTAGGCAGTTTCCTTTTATAGAGCTCTTCAGGAGCAAAGATGGCAGCACAAGAAAAGGAATCCAAGCAAAAGGAAGAGTCAGATTCCATCAGAAGCCAACATGAGATCCTATCTCGGACATCCTCAAACTGCGGCCCTCCAGCTGTTTGGGCCGCCAACTCCCAGAAGCCCTAACAAGCTTGTCCAATTGTCAGGAATTCTGGGAGTTGAAGGCCCAAACAGCTGGAGGGCCACGGTTTGAGGATGCCTGTCCTATCTCATAGACTGCAGTATCCAACAAAATACAAATTGCCAATTCAAGCTGGAGAGTATGAGTGCTATAGGGTTCTTCTACACCAGAATCATAGAATCCTAGAGTTGGAAGAGACCTTGTGGGCCATCCAGTCCAACCCTCTGCCAAGAAGCAGGAAAATTACATTCAAAGCACCCCCGACAGATGGCCATCCAGCCTCTGTTTAAAAGCTTCCAGAGAAGGAGCGTCCGCCACTTTGAAGTTCTCAAAGTGTGCTCCATGGAGACCTTGGTGTTCCACGAAGCATACTGATGGGCTCCGTGGTTTCCTCCTCCTCTCCTCTCCACTTTTCTGCTCCTTCTCCTTCTCCTCATTATTATTATTATACCAACAACAACAAAGGCTGGAAGGCCATATGCTGGGGGTGCTTTGATTGTGCTTTTCTTGCATGGCAGAAGGGGGTTGGACTGGATAGTCTTTCACTGAAATACTGTTACGTGTATGGTGGTCAAAAAGTTTGCCCATGCCTGAGATATACTGTGTATATATATATATATATATATATATATATATATATATATATATATTTGTATATACATGTAATATTGATAATATTATAATGTAATACAATTATTATTATTTGTTGTGTCAGGAGCGACTTGAGAAACTGCAACTCGCTTCTGGTGTGAGAGAATTGGCCGTTTGCAAGGGCGTTGCCCAGGAGACACCCAGATGTTTTGATGTGTTACCATCCATGTGTGAGGCTTCTCTCATGTCCCTGCATGGGGAGCTGGAGCTGACAGAGGGAGCTCATCCGTGCTCTCCCTGGATTCGAACCTGTGACCTGTCAGTCTTCATTCCTGCCAGCACAGGGGTTTAACCCACTGCACCACCGGCTCTTATGATATTGTAATACAATATAATACTACTAAAAATAATACAATATTATAATTATATATAATTATTATCCTTGCGGCAACACCAGAGGCACCCCAAGTGGCCAGATACTGGTCAAGGGACATTTAATCAACTACCAAGCTTGCAAACTTTGTATTATGTCTGTTTGTTTGTTGTGTTAAAAATGTAATACAAATGTCTGGTTGCTCCTGACACGATAAATAAATAAATAATATATTTTATATTACATGTAATATTAATAATAATAATATTACAGTATAATGGTATAGTACAATATAGTAACATATTGTGCTGTGGTATAATACTAATATTGTGCAATGGTAATAATATAATCTATTGTATTTACATATTACTTGTAAGCTGCTCGAGTCCCCTTTGGGGTGAGAAGGGCAGCATATAAATTTTGTAAATAATTATATGGAAAAGGTTTTCCCCTGACATTAAGTCCAGTCATGCCCGACTCTGGGGGTTAGTGCTCATCTTCATTTCTAAGCCAAAGAGCCGGCGTTGTCCATAGACACCTCCACAGTCATGTGGCTGGCATGACTGCATGGAGCCCTGTTACCTTCCCACCAGAACAGTACCTAATGATCTACTCACATTTGCATGCAAGGTTAGCAGAAGCTGGGGCTAACAGTGGGAGCTCACATCACTCCCCAGATTCGAACCTGCAACCTTTCGGTTAGCAAGTTTAGCAGCTCAGTGGTTTAACCCACTGCACCACTGGAGGACCCTGAGATAGATAGATAGATAGATAGATAGATAGATAGATAGAATATAGTAGAGTTTCGCTTATCTGATCTTTGCTTATCTGACATTCCGTCTTAATCTGACACCCCTCTTTTCCTCCAGCATTTCCCCTTCAATTAAAGCAGCGCTCCCCAACTGTCTCTCCACTCCCAATAAGTGAAAAAGGCAAGACAAGAAGAAGGAGGAGGAAGGAAAGGGAGGAAAGAGGCAGGACCGGAAGCGGAAACTTTTGCTTGAACAAGGGCTCAGCGACTGAGAAGGTTTGAGAACCCCTGATCTACATTATAGAATGGCACCACTTTCACTGCCGTGGCTCAAATGCTTTGGAAGCTTGCTGAGACTCCTGATCTCTTTGCAGAGAAGGCTACAAACAATGTGAAACTACATCTCTCATGATTCTATATCATGGAGTCATGGTGGTTAAAGTGATGTCAAGCTGCAACAGTTCTTCAGTGCAGCTTGGGAGTGATCCTGGATTCATAGCTGAGAAGGGAACCTCAGGTCTTAGCAGTGACCAGAGGAGCTTTTGCACAACTAAGTCTTGGCCATGGTGGACCACGCTCTGGTTACATCCTGATTAGATTACCGCAACACGCTCTACGTGGGGCTGCCTTTGAAGACAGTTCGGAAACTTCAGCTAGTCCGGATTACTAACTGGGGTGACATACGGGTGACATACGGGGAACACCCCCCCCCCCCCCCCCCCGGTGTGCCATCTCCACTGGCTACCGATCCACCTCTGAGCCCAATTCAAAGTGCTGGTTTTGACCTATAAAGCTCTATACGGCCCAGCTTAATTGTTCGAACGCATCCACCCCTAGGTCCCACCTCGAGACCGAAGATCATCCAGGGAGGCCCTGCTATCGCTCCTGTCAACAGCACAAATGCGCCTGGCGGGGACGAGAGACAGGGCCTTCTTGGTGGTGGCTCCCCGCCTCTGGAACACACTCCCAACTGAGGTAAGATCGTCCACCTCCCTCCTGGCTTTTCAAAATAAATTAAAAGCATGGTTTTGGAACCAAGCTTTTGGACAATCGATGCAAGCAGCACCTTACAGGGATGTAACTGGAATAACGATATGGCTTGTTTTAATGATGGCTTATATATTGTTTAATCATGTTTTATGCTGAACTGTGGTTTTAATTACTGTAATTGCAATGTAATGGCCTCGTAACAACCATCCTGAGTCCCCCTCCGGGGTTGAGAAGGACAGGATAGAAATGCGGGAAATAATAATAATAATAATAATAATAATAATAATAATAATTGCAGCCACTCTTTGCAAAGAACTCCATCTTTGCAAAATTCCAATCTAAACTGGGCGGACGTCGAGGTTAGAACTCGGTTCTTTGGCAGCTTTCACACTTCCCCAATGTTCTGAGGAAATTCTCAGCTTTAAAAATGTCTCAGAATACATTGAAGAAGGCATACACAACTGTCTTCTTAAATGTATTTCGGCACAGCGGCTGAACATTGGACTAGCTCTCCAAGAGACCTGGGCTCAGGTGCCCACTTGGACATTGGGCATGCCATGCTTTCTCAGTAACCTTTTCCAGGAATAGCTTCTGATAGGGCCACCATAAGTCAGAGTTCACTTGAAGGTGCAAAACAAGTCAACATTGCTATCTTTCGGAAGCCATTATTGCAAAGTGGCTTTAGGTGTTCAACACTAGACTTGGTTTTGAATGTCCACTAGGTACAGAAACTTCCTAGGCAATTTATTATTATTTTATTATTATTATTAAACTTTATTTGTACCCCGCTAGCATCTCCCGAAGGACTCAATGTGGCTTACAAAGGCCAAGGCCTCAACACAACAACAAACAATAACAATACGATGCAAGCAAATTAAAAACATAAGCAATAACACAACACAACATTACACTATTACGCAATAAAACCAGGGCCGGGCCAGTGATGGGTACAGGTTAAAAAGTGCTGGGTGTGAGAGGTGGTATGTTGGAATTCTGGACAAGTGCAATGTGCAGAGAGTGTTAAACTCTAATAAAGTGCTTCTGGGACATAGTGCTGGAGGTTATCCTATTCTGGAAAGGCACATTGGAATAACCAAGTCTTCAAGTTCTTCCTAAAGACTGCCAACGTGGGTGCTAGTCTAATGTCTTTGGGGAGGGTATTCTAAAGTCAGGGGGCAACCACAGAGAAGGCCCTGTCCCTCGTCCCCACCAAACGCGCCTGCGACGCAGGTGGGATCGCGAGCAGGGCCTCTCCGGATGAATGAAGTGAGCGCGTGGGTTCGTAAACGGAGATGGGGTCATGCAGGTAGGCAGGTCCCAAACCGTTTAGGGCTTTGTAGGTAAGCACCTGCACCTTGAATTGGGCTCAGTAGGTAAACGGCAGCCAATGGAGCTCCTTGAACAGGAGGGTTGACCTCTCTGTAAGGAGCACCAGTTAACATCCTGGCCGCCGCCCATTGAACCAGTTGAACCGTTTTCAAGGGCAGCCCCACGTAGAGCGCATTACAGTAATCCAATCTAGAGGTGACCAAGGCATGGACCACCCCGGCCAAATCAACCTTTGTGAGGTACGGTCGCAGTTGGCGCACAAGTCTTAGTATTGCAAAAGCGCTCCCGGACACCACCGACGCCTGAGCCTCAAGCGTAAGTGATGAATCCAAGAGGACTCCCAAGCTGCGGACCTGTGACTTCAGGGGGAGTGTAACCCCATCCTATACCCTGATCCGGTTTATGATTGACCAGGAGGACCTCTGTCTTGTCGGGATTGATCCTCAGCTTGTTCTTCCTCATCCAAATAGCCACAGCAGCTATCTAGCCACAGTGGTTATCCCCCCCCCCAAAAAAATGTCCCTAGAATGTCTTTATGACACACAATCACAGAACTTCAACTTAGCACAGATTTATACTATTACTTACTTACTTTAGTTCTCTTTGCAGATTTCTAATAATAATAATAATAATAATAATAATAATGGCACAGTCATAGGCAGATGGTATTTGTGGCACAAGTTCCAATGAATCATCTGAGCAACGGTGTGGCGCCTCTGCTTGTAGTCTGTCTGCACGATCTTCTTGCTGCAGCAGCAATTATTATTATTATTATTATTATTATTATTATTATTATTATTATTAGGACAGTGTGCCAATCACCACTGGGACCTCCTTTACTGGCCTGTGCCACAGTCTTTGCAGATGATGATGATGATGATGATGATGATGATTATTATTATTATTATTTTGCATAGAAAATAGGGTTTTGCACAGAAAGTTCTTTTGTACAGAATTTTGTTTTCGGACAGAAAGTATTTTTGCACAGAAACTTTCTCCAGAACACTTTATATCTGTCCGAACGTATCTGTCCGAACGCATCTCCTTCTACGTCCCGCCTCGGAGTTTAAGATCTTCTGGGGGGGGGGGCTGCTTTTGGCTCCACCTCTATCACAAGTGAGGTTGGTGGGGACGAGGAGCAGGGCCTTCTCGGTGGTGGCCCCTCACCTGTGGAAGTCACTCCCCGGGGAAATTAGGACATCGACATCCCTCCTCTCCTTTAGAAGGATATTAAAAACATGGATCTGGAACCAGGCTTTTGGGTAATCTGGCAGATAGATAAAGGACAAGCGACGACTAGAATTGATATATTTGACAATGTGGATGGAATTGAATTTACGGACTCTGAGCTGAAATCGTTGAGCACAGTGGTTCTCAACCTTGCTAATGCCATGACCCCTTGATACAGTTCCTTATATTGTTGTGACCCCCAACCATAATATTGTTTTTGTTGCTACTTGATACTTGATACTACAGTCATTTTACTACTGTCATAAATCATAATGTAAATATCCGATATGTATGATGGATTTTCATTAACTAGACTAAATTGAGCACAAATACCCTATATGCCCAAATGTGAATACTAGTGCGGTTGGGGGAAGGATTGATTTTGTAATTTAGGAGTTGTAGTTGCTGGGATTTATAGTTCTGAACTCCACCAACAATGGATTTAAACCGAACTTGGCACACAGAACTCCCAAGACCAACAGAAAACACTGGAAGGGTTTCGTGGGCATTGACCTTGAGTTTGGGAGTTGTAGTTCACCTACATCCAGAGGAGTGCTGTGGATTCATGCAATGATGGATCTGAACCAAACCTGGCACGAATACTAAATATGCCCAAATATGAACACAGTTTGGTAGGCATTGACCATGAGTTTGGGAGTTGTAGTTCACCTACACCTAGAGAGCACTGTGGACTCAAACAATGGACCAAACTTGACACTGATACTCAATGTGCCCGAATATGAACACAGATGGAGTCTGGGGAAAATAGACCTTGACATTTGGGAGTTGTAGTTACTGGGATTTATAGTTCACATACAATCAAGGAGCATTCTGAACCCCACCAATGACAGAATTGGGGCAAACTTCCCACACAGGACCCTAATGACCAACAGAAAATACTGTGTTTTCTGGTGGTCTTTGGCGACCCCTTTGACACCCCGTCACGGCCCTCTCAGGGGTCCCGATCCCCAGATTGAGAAACACTGCACTAGACTGATTGTATGGATTATGATGTATAATGGAATGTTTTAATTGTTTTAATTACTGCTTATATATGTTTTATTTTTATCTTATTGTTGTGTTGGCATTGAATTGTGCCTTTGGTAAGCCGCCCTGAGTCCCCCCTCGGAAGTTGAGTTGGGTAGAAGTGCAAGAAATAAATAAATAAAATAAATAAGCATTTAAATAAGAGAAGAATTTCCCACAATATTTATTTTCATTGGAAGAAAAATTGGAAGGAAAATTATACAATTATTCACCCTTGGGATGAAACAGTCGAGGGTGTAAATCGCAACTCTGTTCCTCACTCTCAATGTAACCCTGCAAGGCTCTTTCAATATGCCGCTGCACTATACTCCGTGGAAGCCTTTCTCTAGCATAGCTGAAATGTGTGTGGTGGGGATATTTTTTTACTTTAATTGATCTATCTAGACCCGGAAATCTATTAAGCCCTCTTGCCCCCAGGTAAGCGTGTTCCTGGCCGCAGCCTTGAGTAGCATCGTCCAGGAACAAATCCGAGGCACACGTTCTGGCATTTTCAGAGGCTCAGACGGGTTTCATTAGGTGAAACAACAAAGCCATCACAAATCTTTCCCTTGGAAGCTGGAAGGAGAACCGAAAGCTCAGCATCAAGCCAAGCCTTTTGGAAAGGGCAGGAGAGATGAAACATCAAAAGGAAGGATGGCAAAAGAGCCCCTCGGAACAAAACGTCAATACTCAACCTAGAGGAACGGCCCTCTTGTCTTGATTCCTTTCTTTGTAGATCAAACATCCCCTCCACATTCATGTTTAGCTTTCAGGCAGTCGAGCTTTTCCTCTGAATATATATGGAGAGAGAGCGAGAGCGGGCGGAATGACTGACAACTACTGGCCACTATGACATGGCACTTTGTAAAGCAGAGAGGACTCACTGATGAAATTTATATTAATTCCATAGAATCATAGCACTAGCACAACCTGGGGATCACAACCAGAACCATGAATCACCATGAATCATTGCTCGGTTCTCAATCAATATCATACGAAAGCTGACTGGTACAGCCTGGGGATCACAACCAGACACAGTGAAGACATCTGCCATTGCGCTATGCTACTTCTGCTGCTGAGTACGCATGCCCAGTGTGGAACACATCTCTCCATACTAAAACAGTAGATGTGGGTCTTAATGAGACATGCTGCATTATCACGGGGTGTCTGCGCACTACACCACTAGAGAAATTACACTGTCTAGCCGGTATTGCACCACCTGACATCTACCGGGAAATTCCACTGTTTAGCCGGTATTGTACCACCTGACATCCGCCGGGAAGTAGCAGCCAATAGTGAAAGGACCAAGGCAGAGACATCTCCAGCTAACCCCCTGTTTGGGTATCAGCCAGCACGTCAACGACTTAAATCTAGAAATAGTTTTCTAAGATCTACAGAGACATTTGCTGGAACACCCCAGCAAGGGAGAGTCCAAAAGTGGCAGGCTCAAACCCAACGGCTGACACCAAATGAGAGACTCCCCCTTGGGCACACAGAAGACTGGGCGACTTGGAAGGCGCTGTAGACTTGCCTTCCTTGTGGCATTCACAAAGGCTCTATAAGTACAATAATACTCTGTTACATTAAGTGAAATTAGTCTTTATTTGTCTTCCTTTGCTCTCAATGCCATTTCCTAATTGGTTGATTGGTTGATTTATTTTATTTACAGTATTTATATTCCACCCTTCTCACCCCGGAGGTAAACCTGCTACAAAACAGGAGCTTTTTTGTTGAATTTCAGGGCCAGAGAAGCAGATGGCGGAAACAGAAGAATGGCCTGCCTCAGGGTGGAGCGTGCTTGCTCCATCAATGTTCAACATCTACACAAATGACCAGCCACTGCCAGAAGGGACAGAGAGCTTCATCTATGCTGACGATCATGCCATCACCACCCAAGCAGGGAGCTTTGAGATGGTTGAACAGAAGCTCTCCAAACTCTAGGTGCTTTTACTGCCTATTACAGGGAACACCAGCTGATCCCCAACCCATCTAAAACACAGACATGTGCCTTTCATCTCAAGAACAGACAAGCATCCCGAGCTCTGAGGATCACCTGGGAAGGAATCCCACTGGAGCATTGCAACGCACCCAAATACCTGGGAGTCACTCAGGACCGTGCTCTGACCTACAAGAAGCACTGCCTGAACATCAAACAAAAAGTGGGTGCTAGAAACAATATCATACGAAAGCTGACTGGCACAACCTGGGGATCACAACCAGACACAGTGAAGACATCTGCCCTTGCACTATGCTACTCTGCTGCTGAGTACGCATGCCCAGTGTGGAACACATCTCACCACACTAAAACAGTAGATGTGGCTCTTAATGAGACATGCAGCATTATCATGGGGTGTCTGCGCCCCACACCACTGGAGAAATTACACTGCTTAGCCGGTATTGCACCACCTGACATCCACCAGGAAGTAGCAGCCAATAGTGAAAGGACCAAGGCAGAGACATCTCCAGCTCATCCCCTGTTTGGGTATCAGCCAGCATGTCAACGACTTGTGAACTACAACAGAGACTCGGTCACACTCCCAAGCAGTAGTGGATTCCACAGTTGAACAACTCTTACTGTCAGGAGCTTCTACCTAAGGTTGACATGGAATCCCCTTTCCTGCAATTTGTGGCTGTGTCTTAGTCTCCAGAGCAGCAGAAAACAAATTCATTCCATCTGCAATGTGACATCCTTTCAAATATTTAAGCACGGCTCTCATGTCCCCTCTTCACCTCTTCTCCGAGCTAAACTCAATATCTAACTCAATGCTAGTGGAATGGGACTTGGGCTAGGATGCTTTCCTTGGGTCACACTTTTGTGTAAGTAGCTGTGCAAAGAAAAGTTACACAACTAGTTACTGTTATAGTTGTGAATCCTTGGATTGGAGAATGCCCAGCAACACCAAGTGCTAGGTTTCAGAGGGAAACGGCAGCTGAGCCTTCCCTTGTCTAAGAAAACCCACAAAAATTATGGGGTCACCTCCAAGTTGACTTGAAGGCACATACTATTTCCCCCCTTTATTTACTGCATTTGTACCCCACCCATCTCAACTCAAAGAGGATTCAGAATGGCCTTACAAATAGGCAACAATTCAATGACGCATAACATACATTCAAAAACATAATCATATACATTAAAAACCAAGAACATTAAAACCAATTATGGAAACCGTGTAGTCCAAAATCATAATCCGAAGCTGTTCCCGTCATCACTGCACTATTCCGTATTCACTTATTGCACAGAAAGATTATTGTCCTTAAGCTTCGGCCCATAACCACATTTTTACTTTCTTTCTGAAGGTCAGGAAGGAGGGCGTGGATCTAATTTTGCAGCTGAGGGGCCACCACTGAGAAGGCTCCACCTCTCATTCCCATCAACCTGTGACGGAGGTGGGACTGAGAGCAGGGCCTCCCCTAATTATCTTAATCTCCGAGATGGTTCATAGAAGGAGATACGTTCAGACAGGTAAGCTGAGCTGGAACCATTTAGAGCAGGGGTCCTCAAACTTTTTAAACAGAGGGCCAGGTCACAGTCAAGATGTAACAAGATCATGGACTACTGTGGCCAAGTCTGACTTCCCAAGGTACACGTGCAACTGGCACACAAGTTTTAATTGTGTGAATGCTCCTCTGGTTCCAGGCTCAGTGATGAATCCAGGATCACTCCCAAGCTGTGAACCTGTCTTTTCAGAGGAAATGTAGCCCCGTCCAGCATTATATCCCTTTCGCCTTATGTTTGACCAAGAGTGTTGAGAACCAGTAAGTTGGTCTACAGTCTGTGAACTGTAGGAAAGGCTGATTATATAGTAGGAGGGGTATTTTTTAAGTAAGGTCCGTTTTGTTGTAGACACTAGTAGTTCGTGCGCATACCGCAATGAGCACATGCGTCGTGTATCCGCATGCCTTGGGAACAACTGTGCTCAGTTTCCGCTCTGTAGCTAACCTGTACGGTTCTGCTCTGTGCTTTAAAAATGTTTAAGACTATCAACTCACCCTCCGCATGTGAGGTTCGCTCAGTGATACGGTTTTTGTCAGCAAAGAACCTGCCTGCTGCAGAAATTCATTGACAGATTTGTGAAGTGTATGGTGATACTGATATGAGTGAAAGCAAAGTGCGTAAGTGGGTACGACAATTCAAAGATTTTTATTATTGTTATTGTGAAGCGCCTGTTCTCACGAATCCTCGCTTCAACTGAAGCCACCAGATCGTCTGTAATCAAAGAAGGGCGACCAGAGCGGTCCTCATCATGGACGATGTCACGGCCATCTTTGAATTGTCGTACCCACTATATTAATAAGAAGTGTATGAGAGAAAGGGTGAGAGAAACCCAGTGAAAATCTCTATTGCAACGGAAACATCACAAAGAAAGAATAAGCTTGTAACTGAAGTAATCTATTAAAGGAAGAAACACAGTTTGAAAAAAAATAAGTTTGAAACCTGTTTAGTGGAAGAAAGAGTCCTTTCCAGAGCTGTTTAAGAAACGTTATAAATGTAACCTATGAAGATATGTGCCTCTAAGAGTTAAGTTACATTGAAACCATCAAGCTCCTTCTACATTACAATAAACTTGTTACTGTTTTTTTCTAAAACCTGGTCTCTGTTACAATTCCTTTCCAAGTTAAGTCACGCTACACAAAAGGAGAAAGACCAAGTCAATATCACTAGCTATTAGCTACGCTATCCAATTAATAAACCCTTACAAAGTGGTGGCTCCTTTACAGAGGCGGCCCTAGGTAATTTCAATGGTAAGCAAACAGTATTTTGGTGCCCCCCCCCCCCCCAACCAATCACTAACATATATTTTCTGTTCGTCGTGGGAGTTCTGTGTGCCATATTTGGTTCAATTCCATCACTGGTGGAGTTCAGAATTGGTTGTAGGTGAACTACAACTCCAAAACCAAAGGACACTGCCAACCAAACACTTCCAGTATTTTCTGTTGATGTGGGAGAACTGTGTGCCAAGTTTGGTTCAATTCCATCATTGGTGGGGTTCAGAATGCTCTTTGATTGTAGGTGAACTATACATCCCAGTAACTACAACTCGCATATGTCAAGGTCTATTTTCCCCCAAGAGCACCTCAAGAGCGCCCCTGGGCAAAATCAACTATAC
Organism: Anolis sagrei; assembly: GCF_037176765.1. Taxonomy (NCBI): domain Eukaryota; kingdom Metazoa; phylum Chordata; class Lepidosauria; order Squamata; family Anolidae; genus Anolis; species Anolis sagrei. Next base: position 9,605,680 of record NC_090031.1, on the reverse strand, counting down.
TGCAAATGCTTACTTTGCGTAATGGGTTGAGCCGCCCCTGCTCCTTTACAAACTCTTCACAAATTGGTGGCATCTTCGCAAATCGTGACAATTTCCCTTACTCTTCCTTCTTTCCTTATCGTTTTCTCTTCTTTCTTTCTCCCTTCCTACGTCCCTTCCTTCTCTCTTTCTTCTCTTCCTCCCACACCATACAGCATTTGAGGAAAACTGGGGGAAGCGATGGACAGAACAAAAACCTCATTTGGGATGCAAATGCAAATTCTAGAAGATGGTTGCAATTTTTTTTTTTACTGGAAATGCAAACGGCATGGTGGCCCCATTGAGTCATCCCACTTCTCTGGCTTCCTTCTATTCCCCCGCCACTCTGAAAGCTTCCAACTCCACGCATTTGTCTCTTCCCATCCTCCATCATGCATGAACATTGCTCTCCCTTTTACATTTTTCCTTCTGAATTATTTATCTATAGAGCCAAAGCTGGGGAACAAGAGAGCGGTGCGGCGGAGGGAAGGCGAGAGATTCAAAGAACTAGGTTGGGAAAGGGACACCTCCCCAAAAATCGCATCCGTTGCAGTTCGAGACCCAAGTTTCCAAACTGGGAAGTCTTCCTTTGCAACCACCATCCAGGACTTCGATTGACCAAACACGAGATTTGAGGGAAAAGAGAAAAATGGGAGGATGCTCCACCTCCAGAGACAAGGAAAGGGTTGCAATGGATGTGGAGAGACCTCTCTCCGCAAGGATATAAAATATGAATGCCTACATGCATCAATATGGATGCTTGCTGGCATGCCGCCTTTTATATGACTTCCAACCGGCTTTGAGTCTCCAGACATCAAAGAAGCCGTGGGGAATGCTCCAATGGCCGTACTTCACAAGCATTAAAGAAGACGAAGAAGAAACCTTTGGAAAGGGGCAGAGTGCGGCCTGCCAAAACCGCCCCAAGGAATAGGTGAAATTCAGGCAGAGAAGGTGCCTTGGGAGACCGACACAACACAGGCCGAGGCAGGAATCTTTGAGAGTTACGTCTCCATTCATTTTTGATCATCCTTCCCCCAAATTCACATACATTTCCAAGTTCAAGAAAGAAAGGTTTGAAGGTGTTTTTCTTTTGAAATGATTCTTGTAAGGGGCTGCAGTGGTGCAACGGGTTAAACTGTTGAGTTACTGACTCGCTGACCAGATGGTTAGCAGTTCAATTCCACAGGACGGGGTGAGCTCCCTCTGTTAACACCAGCTCCTGCTAACCTAACATGCAAATGTAAATACATCCATAGGTATCGCCTCGATAGAATCATAGAATCAAAGAGTTGGAAGAGACCTCATGGGCCATCCAGTCCAACCCCCTGCCAAGAAGCAGGAATATTGCATTCAAATCACCCCTGACAGATGGCCATCCAGCCTCTGCTTAAAAGCTTCCAAAGAAGGAGCCTCCACCACACTCCGGGGCAGAAAGTTCCACTGCTGAACGGCTCTCACAGTCAGGAAGTTCTTCCTCATGTTCAGATGGAATCTCCTCTCTTGTAGTTTGAAGCCATTGTTCCGCGTCCTAGTCTCCAAGGAAGCAGAAAACAAGCTTGCTCCCTCCTCCCTGTGGCTTCCTCTCACATATTTATACATGGCTATCATATCTCCTCTCAGCCTTCTCTTCTTCAGGCTAAACATGCCCAGTTCCCTAAGCCGCTCCTCATAGGGCTTGTTCTCCAGACCCTTGATCATTTTAGTCACCCTCCTCTGGACACGATCTCTCTTGAATTGTGGTGCCCAGAATTGGACACAATATTCCAGATGTGGTCTAACCAAAGCGGAATAGAGGGGTAGCATGACTTCCTTAGATCTAGACACTATGCTCCTATTGATGCAGGCCAAAATCCCATTGGCTTTTTTTGCTGCCACATCACATTGTTGGCTCATGTTTAACTTGTTGTCCACGAGGACTCCAAGATCTTTTTCACACGTACTGCTCTCGAGCCAGGCGTCAGTACGTGTGAAAAAGATCTTGGAGTCCTCCATGGGAAGATTAATAATAATAATAATAATTTTATATTTATTTATTTATTTATTTACTTATTTATATTCCGCCCTTCTCACCCCGCAGGGGACTCAGGGCGGATTACAGTGCACACATATATGGCAAACATTCAATGCTAAATTTTGACATACAAACATATACAGACATACACAGAGGCTATTTAACTTTTTCTGGCCGACAAGGGAGCTGTCGCTTTCATCGTCCATCTACAACGCTGATGAAGCACTTCCGCATTCCCCGCATGCTTCCCCGCTGGAATGCTGTGCTAGAGTCTTCTTTGTGGCCTCATAAATCAGTTAATTTAGCCACCCCACACTTTTAAGGTGGTACCTAATTTTCCTACTTGACAAATGCAACTGTCTTTCGGGTTGCAAAGGTCGACAACAGGCTACACACATTTGGTTGGAAACCCACTCCAACCCGGGCTGGCTTCGAATTCATGACCTTTTTGGTCAGAGTGATCTTAATGCAGCTGACACTCAGCCAGCTGCGCCACAATCCCCTGTGGGGACTCGGAGTGCCTAACATGGGGCCAACATATTACAGCAATAAAATCAAAACATAAGCAACAACATCAACAAAATTACATTTAAACAACAAACAAACAAAAATGCAGTCATAAAATAACATTCTAATAAACACAATCACGATAACAGTAACAATGGGCGGGCCGCATATACTGGATAAAAACAATTAAAGGACTGAAATGAGATAAAATAGGAGCAGGACATTTATGGGGAACTCATAAAATACATAGAGTTGTGAGGCTAAACTTCCCATTTGGGGGGTGCGAGATGGGAGGGAATGTTGTAGATCAGACTGATGGTTTAGAGAGGATTGTGGGATTTTCTGTGGGATTTCCTGGAGCACGAAGTGATGAAGATTCAAGTCAGGGAACAGATGATTCTCTTTGTGGGAAATTTGACTCGGAAAGTGCAAGGATTCAAGATCAGTCAGAGGAGCCAAAAACTGCAATATTAGATAAGGAGTTGAGCGAGGAGCTAAGTGATACAGAAGAATCTCAGGAAAAAAAACACCTGGAGCACGAAGTGATGAAGATTCAAGTCAGGGAAGTGATGAATCTCTTTGTGGGAAACTTGACTCAGAAAGAGCAGGGATTCAAGATCAGTCAGAGGAGCCAAAAATGGCAACATTAGATAAGGAGTTGAGCGAGGAGCTAAGTGATACAGAAGAATCTCAGGAAAAAACACCTAGAGCATGAAGTGATAAAGATTCAAGTCAGGGAACTGATGAATCTCTTTGTGGGAAACTTGACTTGGAAAGTGCAGGGATTCAAGATCAGTCAGAGGAGCCAAAAATTGCAACATTAGATAAGGAGTTGAGCAAGGAGTTAAGTGATACAGAAGAATCACAGGAAAAAATACCTGGAGCATGAAGTGATAAAGATTCAAGTCAGGGAACTGATTATTCTCTTTGTGTGAAACTTGACTTGGAAAGTGCGGGAATTCAAGATCAGTCCGAGGAGCCAAAAACTGCAACATTAGATAAGGAGTTGAGCAAGGAGCTAAGTGATACAGAAGAATCTCGGGAAAAAACACTTGAAGCACAAAGTGATAAAGATTCAAGTCAGGGAAATGATGATTCTCATTGTGGGAAACTTGACTTGGAAAGTGCAGGGATTCAAGATCAGTCAGAGGAGCCAAAAACTGCAACATTAGATAAGGAGTTGAGTGAGTTACTTAGTGATACAGAAGGATCTCAGGAAAAAAAACACCTGGAGCACGAAGTGATAAAGATTCAAGTCAGGGAACTGATGATTCTCTTTGTGGGAAACTTGACTCGGAAAGTGCAGGGATTCGCGATCAGTCAGAGGAGCCAAAAACTGCAACATTAGATAAGGAGTTGAGCGAGGAGCTAAGTGATACAGAAGAATCTCAGGAAAAAAACACCTGGAGCACGAAGTGATAAAGATTTAAGTCAGGGAATGATGATTCTCTTTGTGGGAAACTTGACTCGGAAAGTGCAGGGATTCAAGATCAGTCAGAGGAGCCAAAAACTGCAACATTAGATAAGGAGTTGAACGAGGAGCTAAGTGATACAGAAGAATATCAGGAAAAAAACACCTTGAGCACAAAGTGATATTCAAGTCAGGGAACTGATGATTCTCTTTGTGGGAAACTTGACTCGGAAAGTGCAGGGATTCGAGATCAGTCAGAGGAGCCAAAAACTGCAACATTAGATAAGGATTTGAGCGAGGAGCTAAGTGATACAGAAGTATATCAGGAAAAAAACACCTGGAGCAATGGAGATCAACAAAGGTTTACAGATCAGAACAGAAAATAGGTATTTTAGGTCAGAGCAATTATGTGGGGAAATTGTGGAGAAAATTCATGGGAAATGGAATGCTTTCATGGGTGTCTATTAAATAGCAAGTTATTTACCTAGTTCAGGCAACGTAGTGTTTGAGTGAGAAGCTAGGCCCGAGTTTTCTGGTTTCAAGTCAAGCCTCGGTTTTGGATTTAAGTTTCCTGGAAGTTTTCTATATTCTTTTTTTTTGTTTTCCTGCTCAAGTTTTACTAAGTATACCTTTTGCTTGTGGACTTAAGCTGTATGTGTGAATTTTGGCTATTCCTGGACTGTGTTACCTTTGGATCTGTATGAGACATTTGGATTCCTGTTGGATTATTACCCATTGCTAAAGAGAAGAGAAGAAAAGAAGAGATGTATGAAAGAAATGGAGGAAAGAAAGAGCTACAGAGAGAGCCTGCCATTCTTGCCAGAGTGTTGCCATTGTGAAGCAGGTCTTCTCAGAGCTGGAGAACGAAGAAAGTAGGCAGGAAGAAGTCCCAAAAATAATTATTGCACCAAGAAATCACCAAATCTCACCCACTTCTGAGCCGATGTGTCTATGAACCTTGTGCAATAGGAGGCAATTAGACTTGATGATGAAATGATGCTTTCTTCTTATGGCACAATTTAGCAGAAACGACACAGAAGAACTCTTCCTGGTATATTTCAGGCTTCCTATTTTTAATGTGGCATATTGACTCGGATGGGAAAAAAATAGTAATTTGGCCATTCATGCTCTTTTTTTCGGTGCCAAAATGTATTTCAATGGAACTGCCATTCAAGAAGAATGTTAAATTGAGCCCTCCGTTCCAGTCCCGTACTTTGGACCCTGGATGTGGCTCATTGCAATAAATAGTCTGGAGCGCCTTCCCTCCTTCTGCCAAAACTGTCAAGCCAAAATATTCAGGACGCTGATCTCTCAAAATGTCCTCAACTGAACCCTGAACCATCTTGGATTCTTCAGTACAATGTCTCATAAGAATTGCCAAAAAAATAAACAGACTTTGGTGGGAACAGTAAGGAATTCACAGATCAGAGGAGCATCATCAACATCTTCCAATAGATCGAATGTGATGGTTTCGATCACATTGAATTGGTCAACTGGATAAAATTAATCATAGAATCATAGAATCATAGAATCAAAGAGTTGGAAGAGACCTCATGGGCCATCCAGTCCAACCCCCTGCCAAGAAGCAGGAATATTGCATTCAAATCACCCCTAACAGATGGCCATCCAGCCTCTGTTTAAAAGCCTCCAAAGAAGGAGCCTCCACCACACTCCGGGGCAGAGAGTTCCACTGCTGAACGGCTCTCAGAGTCAGGAAGTTCTTCCTCATGTTCAGATGGAATCTCCTCTCTTGTAGTTTGAAGCCATTGTTCCGCGTCCTAGTCTCCAGGGAAGCAGAAAACAAGCTTGCTCCCTCCTCCCTGTGGCTTCCTCTCACATATTTATACATGGCTATCATATCCCCTCTCAGCCTTCTCTTCTTCAGGCTAAACATGCCCAGCTCCTTAAGCCGCTCCTCATGACCAACCTACAAACTATCTACAGACCCACTAACAAAATCCAACCCATGCTACATTCAGAAAAGGACAAGAGGGATCCTCTCACCTCTGCAAGAGTTTAATATATACCATGCAGCTGTGGATAAGTCTACATAAGGACCACCAAATGCAGTAATGCCCAAACATGAATCAAGGAACATGAAAGGCACTGTAGACAAATTCAACCAGAGAAGTCAGCCATAGTAGAGCACCTGATGAGTCAACCTGGGCACAGCATATGATTTGAGAACACAGAAATGCTGGACCACTCTAACAACCATCATGTCAGACTACACAGAGAAGCCATTGAAATCCACAAGCATGTGGACAATTTCAACAGAAAGGAAGAAACCATGAAAATGAACAAAATCTGGCTACCTGTCCGAACGTATTCTCCTCTATGAAACATCAAGGCTGTTAAGATCTACTGGAGGGGCCCTGCTCTCGGTCCCACCACTTTTGCAATCACATCTGGTGGGGGACAAGAGACAGGGCCTTTTCTGTGGTAGCCCCTCCCAAATGAGATAAGATCTGCCCCCTCCCTCCTGACCTTCAGGAAGCTAGTGAAATCTTGGAAATGGAACAAAGCATTCCCGGCGATAGACTAAAGTTATTGACCACATATGTGGACTGAGTTGGACATGATTTTATCTTGACGAACTGGCTTATGTGTATTTTATTCTATGTGTATTTTATTCTATATGTATTTTAATTTATTGTTGCTGTATGATGTTTTAGACTGTACTGTTAGCATTAAATCTTTGCTGTTAGTCAGTCTGAGTCCCTCCACAGAGGTAAAGATCGGGATATAAAAGTTTTAAATAAATGAATGAATAAATAAATATCAGTATTTTTAAAAAAAAAACTCTGAAATCAGGACAGTAAATAAAGAGCAACACTCAAAAACAGGGGAACTTCAGACAAGAAACTACCACCTCCCAACAAAGGATCCCCCAAGCAGGAAGCAGCCAGGCTTTGAAACTGCAGGGTCATTCAATGCGAATCAAGGTGGCCAATGGCAACATTCACACTTGCCTCCAACAGACAAGAGTTCTTTCTCCCACCCTGGACATTATTCCACAGATATATAAACCCAATTTTCCTAGTTTCCAACAGATCTCACAACCTCTGAGGATGCCTGCCATAGATGTGGGCAAAACGTCAGGAGAGAATGCTTCTGGAACATGGCCATGCAGCCTGAAAAACTTACGATAACCCACAACACTTTTGTTGCAAATCCACTTTAACAATTCAGGAAAACAAGTCCAGGGCTCAGAAAAAAAAAGGGGAAAGTGGAATATTTGAGCTCACTCAGTCAAAACTCATCATATTCCATTCCTTCTTTCTCTCTATGACAAATGAGTGAGCAGCACACCATAAGGCAAACCAGAGAAAAAGGGGACGGATGCACATTTCCTTCATAGGCCCTCCGGGCAATTATCTTATGCCCTGAAGCATGAGATTTGATTATTGCTCATGGTTTCTCGAGACCCCAAATATCCCATTAAAAAAATAAGAGCGGGGGACGATCAATTCGAATCAAGAGAATCTACCTGGAAATCGTTACACAATTTTTGAGGACATGGAGCTACAGAAAAGGAATGCCCATTTGGGAGGTGAATCCATTTAAGATCAGCAATAGCAGAGAAAAGGGAAACTCAGGGGAAAGAAGGAGATTGGTTTCAGAAAGAAGCATGAGGCCTGTTTCAAAGAATCGCAAAGTAAGAAGAAACCTCAAGGCCCATCTAGTCCAATTTCTAGAAACACTCTAGAAAGATGTCCATCCAACCTCTGTTTGGAGGCCTCCTAAGATAATAATAAGATGGAGAGTCCACTACCTCCCAAGGCAACTTATTCCACTGTGTATAAGTACTATCAGAATTATATTTTTATATTACACTAGCTGTCCCCTGCCACGCGGTGCTGTGGCCCAGTCTGTGTATATGTGTTTTGTGTGTATATATATGTGTGTGTGTATATATATCTGAGTATAAGTGTATATAAGTGGTTGTCAGAACCCAGAAGCCTTTAAACACGCCAGACACAGATCAAAGGTTCAAACACAGCTGTATTGTAAACAAAAAGTCTTGAAAAGCACTTAACTGCAGTGCTAAAGTCTGCTGGAGCAATTTGGCGCCAAAAACAAGTCATTAGGAGTAACTAAAATATAATCCGGATTATAGCGCTGCCTCTTAATCCGGATTAAACTAAAGACGAAGCAAACTGCTTAAAAATCAAAATGTAGCAAGAACACAGTCTATAAAGTTGAAAGAACGTTGCTACAAAACGGAGAGTTGTTAAAGTCACCAAGATATTAGCAAGCAAAGTCCAGAAGTCCAAAAGCGAAGTCAAACCAGTCCGATTCCGTAATGAAGCAAAGCTGGAACGTTGAAGTCACTCAGGAAACAGGAGCACAGGAACGCACGAAGCTATAGCCCAGGACCCAAGGTGGAAAATTGGCAGATACACAGAAGGCAAAGTGTCTTTTAGGGGACATAAGTCTTTACTTATGTCCCCAAAAAGACACTTTGCCTTCTGCAACTTGCAATTCAAACTGAACCCCCTTATATCTCACAATTCGTCGTCGGAGCTTGATGAGCTCCCCACCTTCTCATCATCACTCCCAGCTGCTTCCAAGCCTGCAGCTGAATGCCCATCCCTCCACCTCTGCCAACGAGTATCAGGATTCAGATCCTGCCAAGAGTCCCCTGGCTGCCAATCTTCAGTGAACCCCTCAAATTCCTCACTAGAGGTGGGCTGGTTACAGATATCCCTTATGTTTTGCACCCGAGTCCAATTTAACTCATCATCATCGTCCATGTCACTCCCAGTCCCAGAACTCCTTTCAAACCCAAAGAAATCTTCATCCTCTGTTGGTGCACAAAGTATTTCCCGAATACGCTTCCTTTGTAATTCCCCTTCAGACTCTGGCTCTCGAGCAGCCCTCTTTACACCTCTGCTCCCTTCCCCATCCCCCATTTCCCAATCAGTGAAACCTGGGAACGAGTCATAGAATCATAGAATCATAGAATCAAAGAGTTGGAAGAGACCTCATGGGCCATCCAGTCCAACCCCCTGCCAAGAAGCAGGAATATTGCATTCAAATCACCCCTGACAGATGGCCATCCAGCCTCTGCTTAAAAGCTTCCAAAGAAGGAGCCTCCACCACACTCCGGGGCAGAGAGTTCCACTGCTGAACGGCTCTCACAGTCAGGAAGTTCTTCCTAATGTTCAGATGGAATCTCCTCTCTTGTAGTTTGAAGCCATTGTTCCGCGTCCTAGTCTCCAAGGAAGCAGAAAACAAGCTTGCTCCCTCCTCCCTGTGGCTTCCTCTCACATATTTATACATGGCTATCATATCTCCTCTCAGCCTTCTCTTCTTCAGGCTAAACATGCCCAGTTCCCTAAGCCGCTCCTCATAGGGCTTGTTCTCCAGACCCTTGATCATTTTAGTCACCCTCCTCTGGACACATTCCAGCTTGTCAATATCTCGTCAGTATCGCTTGGAGCCATAATGATTTCTCTAATGTGCTGATGCTGCTGTTCCCCTTCTGAGACCTGTTTTACCTGCTACTAGGAGTAGCAACTTGAGCAACATGCTGAACTACAACAGTGGTTTTGCACATACATTGCAATGTATATTTTTATTTTTTGGCTTTTTAAGTCTCTTCCGCTGTGTTTTTCAGACTTTTTATGAGTGGCTAGCGCCCCCCCCTCCCCCCCCCCCCCCCCCCCGCCCGCCACGCATTGCTGTGGCCCAGTCTGGTGATCTGGAATATAAAGTAATGAGAAAGTGTTGGTTTCTAATCTATGTAATGTCTTTATGCTTGTGGGTAAACAGTATTTCTTGCTATTTCTTTGTTGGTGTTGAGGTGGAGAGTGTCTGGTTTGCCTACTCTGGAACGTACAACATATAATTGTCCTTCTTTAGAGTGATGAGGAGATATTGGAAAAATAGATAATGATTTATGTATAAATTGTATGTACTTTACAAGCACTGAAATGTATGTACTTTACAAGCACTGAAATGCATAGAAAGAATGCTGAAGGAGAGCTGCTGTCCAGGCACAGCAAGAGGGGGGCTGAAGAGGGGGGCATGTTATCTATACATTCCAGGAGAGAGATAAGCCTGTCCTAGTGGCAACAGGCTGGTACAACTAGGCTCTAAGTAAGTAGCCTCCCTCTCCCTCCTGACAGGTCAAAGTTAGGCCCCTTGATTGATGAATGTAAGCTGTATGCTTGCTCTTTAGAAAGACAGACAGACATGCCTTTTGTATGTTGGAAGGTAGAATTTGATATTCGTATGATGCTAAGGTGACGTAGTGAATGAGGTCAATGTACGTAGATGCATGTTCTTTGTTTGACTGCGATTGGAGGGTATAAAAGCTATAGTCAATGCCTATATCGGGGCTTTGGATGCTTTTGGACATAGTCCACTCCAGGGTCTCAGCTGGAAATAAATCTGTGCTTTTGAGACCTCCGGACCTCTCTTTGTCTCTTTTCCTCAAACCGTATCCCTGCCATTTCAAGAGGTCCCTTTCAAATCTATGATGCTATATCTGTGTGTGTCAATCATATCTGTCTGTCTGTCTGTCTGTCTATCTGTCTATCTATCTATCTATCTATCTCTATGGCTGGATAGCTCTTTGTCAGGAGGGCTTTCATTACGTTTTTTTGCCCTGGTAAAGGGAGTATTTTCTGTTCGTCATGGGAGTTCTGTGTGGGACGTTTGCCCCAATTCTGTTGTTGGTGGGGTTCTGAATGCTCTGATTGTAGGTGAACTATAAATCCCAGTAACTACAACTCACAAATGTCAAGGTCTATTTCCCCCAAACTCCATCTGTGCTCATATTTGGGCATATTGAGTATTTGTGTAGAGTTTGGTCCAGATCCATCATTGTTTGAGTCCACAGTGATATCTAGATGTAGGTGAACTACAACTCCAAAGCCAAAGGACACTGCCCACCAAATCCTTTCCAGTATTTTCAGTTGGTCATGGGAGAACTGTGTTCCAAGTTTGGTTCAGTTCCATCATTGGTGGAGTTCAGAATGCTCTTTGATTGTAGGTGAACTATAAATCCCAGCAACTACAACTCTTAAATGACAAAATCATATTTTTTTGAGTGATGGTCACTCCTTGTGTTGTGAGACGTTTTGTTGCCAAATTTGGTGTGATTTCGTTCATTGGTTCTTTTGTTTTTAGGTACTCATTATGCACAGAGCATTTATATATATATGTGTGTGTGTGTGTGTGTGTGTGTGTAGGTGGGGGAAGAAAGAGAAAGAGGAAAAGGAGGAATATATATATATATATATATATATATATATATATATATTAGGCCTGGGTAACAACGCAAAAATTTGTTTCTAAAATCGATTTGTAATTGGGGTGTTTTTTTGTTTCGATATTTAAAATAATTACAAAATTTTCCAAAAAAAAAGTTCGGTATTTACGAAATTTCGTAAATATTTACAAAACATTTTGTAAAGATGGCGCCCTTTTTTTTTCAATATTTTTAAAATATTTTTTAAATTTAATTATTAATTTTGTAGAATAGGGAGGAGAAATTATTATTGAGGGAAGGCAGGCACTCACTCTGGCGGGCCCTCTCGCTCGCCGCTCGCTCGCCGCTCGCCCTCTCGCTCGCCCTCTCGCTCGCCGCTCGCCCTCTCGCCCTCTCGCTCGTCCTCGCCCTCTCGCTCGCCCTCTCGCTCGCCGCTCGCCCTCTTGCTCGCCCTCGCCCTCTAGCTCGCCGCTCGCCCTCTCGCTCGCCCTCTCACTCGCCGCTCGCCCTTGCCCTTTCACTCGCCGCTCGCCCTCTCGCTCGCCCTCTCGCTTGCTCAGCTGGCGCCGAGAGAGGAGAGCTCCCAGCAAGCCAGGCGGCCATCTTACGTATTTCCGAAATGGACGGAAATACAAAATTTTTTGCCGCCTGCCGTTTCAATATTTAAAAACACTTCCAGGTTTAAAAATAAGTTTTGTAATCGTTTCGTAATTCAAAAATTAACGATTTTTTTAACGAATTACGAATTAACGAAACGAATTGACCAGCCCTAATATATATATATATATATATATATATATTAGTATTTTATGATTGTTTTAATTGTTTTATAATTGTTGAGACATCGAATTGCTGCCGGCTGTGAACCACCTTCAGTCGCCTCTGGGCTGAGAAAGACGGTACACAAATATGGCAAATAATCAATGAATTAATTAATTAATTAATAAAATAAGAGAAAGGCAAAAGCAACCCACTTCTGAATGACACTTGCCAAGAAACCCCCTTGATAGGTTTGCATTTGGAGTCACAATAAGTCAGAAAGGAAGGCAAGGAAGAACTGATGGCATTGTGCCTGACGGGTTTTACAACCTATTTTTCAACCAGGATTTGAGTGAGATGAATAGTCATTCCATCGCTACCTTTGAGAGATAATAGACGGGCAATTTGTAAGGCTGGCTTGAAATGCGTTCTCTGTGCAACATGTTCTTTTCGAGGGCACAAGTGCTTGGTTTGCCTGATGCAGATGCATGCCTGATACAGGAATTTGCATGGGAAAGAATGGAGAGGCGAACAGCACACCCCCTCCGCAGCATCCTTGCCACATGTACTGTGGCTAAGTACATTTCCATAGAAACCTAGCAGCGGGTGACGGCTCCTCTCTCAAAGAAAACAAAGGCAACGGCTGTGATCCAATCAACCAAAGATGGAGCATCCAAAAGGCTGCGGGCTTCCCAAAAAGATGTGCAAAGGAGGGGCGGGAGGGACGCATCTACACTATAAAATCAATGCAGTTTGACACCACTTTAACAGTCATGGCTCAACACTATCGAAATTAGAGTTGTAGTCCGGTGAGGTGCCAGTACTCTTTGGCACAGAATAGTGCGTCTCAACCTTCCTAATGCCATGACCCCTTAATACAGTTCCTCATTTGTGGTGGCCCCCAACCATAACATTATTTTCGTTGTCATTTTGCACCTGTTATTAATTTTAATGTAAATATCTGACAATGCAGGGTGTATTTTCATTCACTGGGCCAAATTTGGCACAATATATGATATACCCACATTTGAATACTGGTAGGGTTGGGAAGGGATTGATTTTGTCATTTGGGAGTTGTAGTTGCTGGGATTGATAGTTCACCTACAATCAAAGAGTATTTTTTTTTAAAAAATGTTTTATTAGTTTTTAAAGAAAGTAAAAAAAACATTGAAAGCAGGAGAATAAAATCATATATAGTAAAGTAGGAAATGTAGAAGGGGGGGGGGGGGGGAGACCAAAAAAAGAACATTGAAAGTGGGAGAAAAATATCATGTATAGTAAAGTAAGAAATAGAAAAGAGAAAGAGAGCGAGTGAAAAAAAATAATGAAAAGAAAATTAAAAAATAGAAAAAATACATTAAAAAGATAGATAGATAGATAGATAGATAGATAGATAGATAGATACACACACACACACACACACACACACACACACACACACACACCTAGCCGTCCCCTGCCATGCGTTGCTGTGGCCTCATGGGGGTTCTGTGTGGGAGGTTTGGCCCAATTCTATCGTTAGTGGAGTTCAGAAAGCTCTGTGATTGTAGGTGAACTATAAATCCCAGTAACTACAACTCCCAAATGCCAAGATTCTATTTCCCCCAAACTCCCCCAGTGTTCACATTTGGGCATATTGAGTATTCGTGTAGAGTTTGGTCCAGATCGTCATTGTTTGAGTCCACAGTGATCTCTGGATGTAGGTGAACTACAACTCCAAAACCAAAGGACACTGCCCACCAAACCCTTCCAGTATTTTCTGTTGGTCATGGGAGAACTGTGTGCCAAGTTTGTTTCAATTCCATCATTGGTGGGGTTCAGAATGCTCTTTGATTGAAGGTGAACTATAAATCTCAGCAACTACAACTCCCAAATGACAAAATCAGTTTTTCTGAGTGGGTTATTAGGTGTCTTGTGTCCAAATTTGGTGTCAATTCGTCCAGTGGTTTTTGAGTTCTGTTAATCTCACAAATGAACATTACATTTTTATTTACCGTATATAGATATACAGTTGACATCCTTCTTCCTAGTGGTCGTATGGTCTTTCTCTAGAAAGTATTATCTAATGATTAATCTATTTCCCCTCCGTATTCATTGTCCTTATGATTGATTTTTTTTTTAGCATATAAGCTCTATTGTCTGAAATAATCCTTTACTGGATCCCAGTTAGTTTCTTTGTTTGGTAGGCCTTGGTTTAGTGAAAGCCAATAAGTAAGTCTATCAAAGAGCATTCTGAACTCCACCAACCAAACTTGGCACACAGAACTCCCATGACCAACAGAAAATACTGGAAGGGTTTGGTAGGCATTGAGTTTGGGAGTTGTAGTTCACCTACATCCAGAGAGCACTGTGGACTCAAAGAATGGTGGATCTGGACCAAACTTGGCACAAGCGCTCAATATGCCCAAATATGAGCACAGATGGAGTTTGGGGGAAATAGACCTCAACATTTTCGAGTTGTAGTCACTGGGATTCACAGTTCACCTACAATCAAAGAGCATTCTGAACCCCACAAACGGAAGAATTGGGTCAAACTTCCCACACAGAACCCCCATGACCAACAGAAAATACTTAAGGCCATCCAATCCAAATCCCTTCATCAGGGCAAGAAAACGTAATCAAAGCCCTCCTGACAAAGAGCCATCCAGCCATAGACATAGATAGATAGATAGATAGATAGATAGATAGATAGATAGATAGAAAGATAGATATGATTCACAAACAGAGAGATATAGTATCATAGCACTGTGGATTCAAACAACAATGGATCTGGATCAAATTTGGCATGACAATCAATATGCCCAAATGTGAACTCTGCTGGACTTTGGGGAAAACAGACCTTGACATTTGGGAGTTGTAGTTACTGGGATTTATAGTTCACCTACAAACAAAGAGCCAAACTTCCCACACAGAATTGGGCCAAACTTCCCACACAGAACCCTCATGACTAACAGAAAATACTGTGTCTTTGGCGACCTCTCTGACACCCCCTCGTGACCCCTCCAGGGGTCCCGACCCCCAGGTTGAGAAACGCTGGAGATACACCCGATGTTAAACATATTCAGGTTTGGCATCCTGCAAACTGTAGGTAAAGGTAAAGGTAGTCCCCTGACATTAAGTCCAGTCATGTCTGACTCTGGGGTGTGGTGCTCATCTCCATTTCTAAGCCGAAGAGCCAGCGTTGTCCGTAGACACCTCCAAGGTCATGTGGCCGGCATGACTGCATGGAGCGCCGTTGCAAACTGTAGTCTCATAATACTGTATATTGGTATCCAAGGCTAAAAACCATTGTGTTAGAGGAGTGGTGGTGAACGTTTGACCCTCCAGATGTTCTGGATCTTAGCTGGCATAAAACAGATAGGATACTATGGGAACTGTAGTCCAAAACTATAGGTTTCCCTATATTTGGGATTAAAGGATACGTATCAAGGATATCAAGTTGTGGGGAACCGCTTACTGTTGAGGAATTCCACTCAGGCTGCAAATGTGTCATTGAGTGAACTCTATTTTGCATAAAACCAATTATGGACTTTTTTTTAAAAAAAAAAAAAAGGCTGGAAAAGAAGAGATAAAAATCTTTGGGTTTCCAACAAAAAATAACTCAAAGGCCCCACTGATGACTTCTCCTTATCCGAAAGGGGCATCTGAAGTGTAAAAGGCAGAAACTTCATGTCGGGAAGCGGAAACTAATTTATTTCTTCTTTACAGCCGCTGCACACAGACAGAGAAGGCGAAAACCCCTCCGGCTGTGGGAAAAACTAGGAGAGGAAGTGTTGATAACTCTGCTCCATCTTAGCCATTTGATGGAGAAAAGGTCTGGGAGTTGGATGCAGCCCCTTGGGCTTTTTTCTCAGACCTTCCTTTCTCTCACACCATTCTATCCTTCCTTCCTTCTCTCTTTCCTTCCTTCTTCCCTTCCTCTTTCTCCTTCCCTTCCACCCTTTCATCATTCCTTCCTTCCCTCTCTCCCTTTCTCCTTCTTTCCTTCCTCCTTTCCTCCCTTTTCTCCTTCCCTTCTTTTCTCTTTCCTCCGTCCCTTCCTTCCGTCCTTCCCTCCCTTTTGTCTTTTCTTCATTCTCTCATTCTTTTCTATTTACCTCCATCCCTTCCCTCTGTTTCTCCTTTCATCATTCCTTCCACCCTTTCTCCTTCCTTCATTCCCTTTTGTCTTTCCTTCCTTCTCTTTCCGTTGTCCTTCCCTTCCTCTCTTCTCTTGCTCCCTCCCTCCCTTCTCTTTTGTCTTTTCTTCCTTCTCTCATTCATTTATTCTTCCCTTCTTTCTTTCCTCGCTCCTTCCCTCCTTTCCCCTTTGTCTTTTCTTCCTTCTCTCTTTCCTTTATCCTTCCCTTCCTTCCTCCTCTTCCTCCCTCCCTTCTCTTTTCCTCCCTCCCTTCCTCCTTCCCTCCCTCCAACCCTTCCTTCTTTTTTGTCTTTTCTTCCTTCTCTCTTTCCTTTATCCTTCCCTTCCTTCCTCCTCTTCCTCCCTCCCTTCTCTTTTCCTCCCTCCCTTCCTCCTTCCCTCCCTCCAACCCTTCCTTCTTTTTTGTCTTTTCTTCCTTATCTTTTTCCTTTATCCTTCCTTTCCTTCCTTCTCTTCCTCCCTCCCTTCTCTTTTCCTCCCTCCCTCCTTCCCTTCCTTCTTTTTTGTCTTTTCTTCCTTATCTCTTTCCTTTATCCTTCCCTTCCTTCCTTCTCTTCCTTCCTCCCTTCTCATTTTCCTTCTTCTCTTTTTCCTTCCTTCCTCCTTCCCTCCCTCCATCCCTTCCTTCCTTTTTGTCTTTTCTTCCTTCTTTCTTTCCTTTATCCTTCCCTTCCTTCCTTCTCTTCCTTTCTCCCTCCCTTCTCTTTTTCCTTCCTCCTTCCCTTCCTCCCTTCCCTTTTGTCTTTTCTTCCTTATCTCTTTCCTTTATCCTTCCTTCCTTCTCTTCCTTCCTCCCTTCTCATTTTCCTTCTTCTCTTTTTCCTTCCTTCCTCCTTCCCTCCCTCCATTCCTTCCTTCCTTCCTTTTTGTCTTTTCTTCCTTCTTTCTTTCCTTTATCCTTCCCTTCCTTCCTTCTCTTCCTCCCTCCCTCCCTTCCCTTTTGTCTTTTCTTCCTTCTCTCTTTCCTTTATCCTTCCCCTTCCTTATTTTTCTCTCTTTCATCTCTATTTCCTTCCTCCTTCCCTTGCATCCTTCCTTCTTTCCTTTTTGTTTTCCTCCCTCCTTCCCTCTTTCCCTCTTTCTCCTATTGTCTGCGGACACCTTCCTGATTGAATTGCCGGCATGTCTGCATGGGCACCTTTTACCTACCCAAGAAGTACCCATTGATCTACACACATTATTGTTTTCGAACTGCTAGGTAGGCAAGAGCTAGGGCTAACAACAGGAGCTCACCCTGACTAACGGCTTGAGCTGCTAACCTTCTGGTAGGCAAGATTTTCTGCAGCTGGTGGTTTAACTCACTGTGCTAAAAAGGTATAGCCTACAGCACCTGTACTTTGTAGCAGTATCCCATTCAGGTGCTAACCAGGGCTAACCCTGCTTTGCTTTCAGAATCAAATTCCATTACTGAGTGGATCATTCAGAAAGGGAAGAGAAAAGAGAAAGCCTTCAACCAGTCAGGTCAATAGCTTGGCTCCTGATCCTCCTGGTAAAGCATAGCGCCTTCCTATACCATTCCCCAACTCTGAGGTCTATAATGGATCAGCCCAAGAGACTGGAAGCTGAACCGGATCTCCGTTTTGCATGAAACCCTCTCAGGCGCATCTGTGTCCTCCGGCTGCCCAAAGAGTCCTTCCCCTCCTCTCTCTTTCTTAGGCTCTGGCAACCTCTGCGGGTTTGTCATGCCAATGTAATCATATTAAGACGGACCGAACTGTTTAAAAAATTGCACTTAATGAGAAAGTTATATTTGGCCCTGGAACGTTTTGCCTTTCGTCGCCCTCGTCGGCATTCCTGGAAGTCACATGAACAAGACACCATGTCCAAGAGTGAAGGAGAGACAGTCCCAGCCAAGGAATAGAAATGTCAATGGGAGCTTTGTAAAAAATATGAGTTTCCGCCTGAACCGAGAGAAGCTCTGGAAGGTAATGATCCCATTTTGAGAGTTCAGCACCTTGGAGAGCGCCTTTAATATTTGGACAGCTCCTCCTGAAAGAGATTCGGGTTGCTTGCTTAACATGATGAATTTTCGATGTATGATGATGATGATGGCCCCAAAGAAATGCGAAATGATTGTTTCCATTGGATGTTTTGACTTATGTCTGTTATAACAGGCTGTGCATTATATTTAACTTTAGTTTGATAAGCTATAATTCATATTTATATGTTGGGTTGTATACATGTTGTTAGTATGGATGTATTGTTGTTGTATTTGCAGGGGTGGCTCAACCATTACGCAAAGTAAGCATTCGCAGTATAGTTGATTTTACCCAGGGGCGCTCTTGAGGCACTCTTGGGAGAAAATAGACCTTGACATATGCGAGTTGTAGTTACTAGGATGTATAGTTCACCTACAATCAAAGAGCATTCTGAACTCCACCAATGATGGAATTGAACCAAATATGGCACACAGAACTCCCACGACAAACAGAAAATATATATCAGTGATTGGTTGGGGCGGGCGCAAAACTACTGTTTGCTTACCGTTGAAAATTACCTAGGGCCGCCTCTGTGTATTTGGGCATTGAATGTTTGCCTTTTCATAGAACCATAGAATCCTAGAGTTGGAAGAGACCTCATGGGCCATCCAGTCCAACCCCCTGCCAAGAAGCAGGAATATTGCATTCAAATCACCCCTGACAGATGGCCATCTAGCCTCTGTTTAAAAATCTCCAAAGAAGGAGCCTCCACCACACTCCGGTGCAGAGAGTTCCACTGCTGAACGGCTCTCACAGTCAGGAAGTTCTTCCTCATGTTCAGATGGAATCTCCTCTCTTGTAGTTTGAAGCCATTGTTCCTCGTCCTAGTCTCCAAAGAAGCAGAAAACAAGCTTGCTCCCTCCTCTCTGTGACTTCCTCTCACATATTTATACATCTCTATCATATCTCCTCTCATCCTTCTCTTCTTCAGGCTAAACATGCCCAGCTCCTTAAGCCGCTCCTCATAGGGCTTGTTCCCCAGACCCTTGATCATTTTAGTTGCCCTCCTCTGGACACATTCCAGCTTGTCAATATCTCTCTTGAATTGTGGTGCCCAGAATTAGACACAATATTCCAGGTGTGGTCTAACCAAAGCAGAATAGAGCATGGGGAGCATGACTTCCCTAGATCTAGACACTAGGCTCCTATTGATGCAGGCCATGATAACTGTACCCTCCATTCACTTCTGACACAATAAATAAATAATAATTAAATTATAATTATTATAATATAATTAATTGGGGTAACATAGCCTAAAAACCCAAGGAATGAAGCCTAACACCCTTATTGGGGTTTCTTATCCCAGTCCCTTTGGAGCCCCATCGCTCCTTTCCAGTATGCCACCAACCAATATGATATTTCTGCTCATTGGCTTCAATTG
This sequence comes from Anolis sagrei, assembly GCF_037176765.1. NCBI lineage: Eukaryota > Metazoa > Chordata > Lepidosauria > Squamata > Anolidae > Anolis > Anolis sagrei. The sequence goes on along the minus strand of NC_090031.1, from coordinate 9,586,251 downwards.
TTGCTTTCCTTCTTGGAGAATTGCCAGGGACTGGCAGCCAACAGCTCATGAACCAGGGACTTGGAGTAGCACTCATTACAATTATTACGATCACACTTGTGAGCAATGATTATTATGCTATTATGATGCAGAGGTGGAAAATTCCCAGGACAAGACATTTACAGCTTGCTTTTTGACACCATCGCCTGGCTTTCTGACTGAGCTGAGAAATGAATACAGGTTGAGTGTCCCGTGTCTGAAATGCGTGGGGCCAGAAGTGCTATGGATTCCAGCTTTTCGAATGTTTGTTTACATATGTAAAATATGAGGTATCTTGAAGATGGGAGCTACTAAGCATGAAATCCACTGATATGTCATAAAGATCTTGTCTCTTTCCTTCCCTCTTATTATACCTTTCCTATTTTTCTTTCCCTTCCTTTCACCTTAAGAACAGACAAGCATCCCGAGCTCAGGGGATCACCTGGGAAGGAATCCCACTGGAGCATTGCAACACACCCAAATACCTGGGAGTGACCCTGGACTGTGCTCTGACCTACAAGAAGAACTGCCTGAACATCAAGCAAAAAGTGGGTGCTAGAAATGATATCATACGAAAGCTGACTGGCACAACCTGGGGATCACAACCAGACACAGTGAAGACATCTGCCCTTGCACTATGCTACTCTGCTGCTGAGTATGCATGTCCAGTGTGGAACACATCTCACCACGTTAAAACAGTGGATGTGGCTCTTAATGAGACATACCGCATTATCCCGGGGTGTCTGCACCCAACACCACTGGAGAAATTACACTGTTTAGCCGGTATTGCACCACCTGACATCCACCGGGAAGTAGCAGCCAATAGTGAAAGGACCAAGGCAGTGACATCTCCAGCCCATCCCTTGTTTGCGTATCAGCCAGCACATCAATGACTTAAATCAAGAAATAGTTTTCTAAGATTGACAGAGATACTCGCTGGAACACCTCAGTAAGCGAGAGTCCAAAAGTGGCAGGCTGAAACCGAGAACTTCAACCAATTGCTGATACCAAATGAGAGACTTCCCCCTGGGCACACAGAAGACTGGGTGACTTGGAAGGCACTGAACAGACTGCGCTCTGGCACCACGAGATGCGGAGCCAACCTTCAGAAATGGGGCTACAAAGTGGAATCCATGACATGCGAGTGTGGAGAAGAGCAAACCACTGACCACCTGCTGCAATGCAACCTGAGCCCTGCCACATACACCATGGAGGACCTCCTTGTGGCAACACCGGAGGCACTCCAAGTGGCCAGATACTGGTCAAAGGACACTTAATCAACTACCAAGCTTGCAAACGTTGTGTTTTATCTGTTTGTTTGTTTTGTTAGAAATGTAATGCAATTGTCTGGCTGCCCCTGACACGATAAATAAATCAATTTCCCTTCCGTCCTTCCTTCCTTCCTTCCTTCCTTCCGTCCTTCCTTCCTTCCTTTTCCTTCTCCTTCACTTTCTTTTCCCCCCCTTCTTTTTTCCCTTCCTCCCTTCTCCTCTTGCACACATAACCTTTCTATCCCAATGACATCCCAGAGGGCAATGAGCAGCCACTGCCAGAAGGCACAGAGAGTTTCATCTATGCAGATGATCATGCCATCACCGCTCAAACAGGGAGCTTTGAAATGGTTGAACAGAAGCCCGTCGAAGCTTTAGCTGTGCTTACTGCCTATTACAGGGAAAACCAGCAGATTTGTAATCCATCTAATGCAGACTTAAGAACAGACAAGCATCCCAAGCTCTGGGGATTCATAGTTCTGCCTCGTAGTTTAAGCTCCACTGGGGAGGCCCTGCTCTCAGTCCCACCGGCCTCGCAAATGTGTCTGGTGGGGATGAGGGATGGGGCCTTCTCGGTTTTTGCCCCCCACTTGTAGAATTCACTCCCCAGCAAGATTAGATTGGCGTCCTTCCTCCTTTACTTTAGGAAAAAACTGAAATTGTCTATAGTTGTTCAAGACCGTGGAGTCAAGGAAAGTCTTTTTCAGGAGTGGTCTGACCACAGCCTGTTTTAAGCCTGATGGAAAAACTCCTCTCTCCAACGATACATTGATGATTAACATAAACCAATCAATCAGACCATCCTTGGCCGATTTAATTAGCCAAGACGGGTAAGGGTCCAGAGCTGATGTAGTAGCTCTCACCGCCCCGAGAGCCACCTGGACCTCCTCTGGATGAACAAGCCAGAAGGAATCCCACAAAACCGGACAAGCAGGTGCCTCGGTCACCTCTTTTGGAACTGCGATCTAACTGGAGTCCAACTCAAGACGTATCTGAGCAACTTTGTCTGCAAAGTGCTTTGCAAATTCGCAGCACCAAGTTATTGGGTCGTCGAAGGTTTCCTCCACCTCAGGGGGGTGAAGGAATTCCCCAATGACCCGAAACAACTCCGAAGATCTATTAGATGGAGACGCTATACGGGCAGTCATGAAGGTCTCCCTGGCTACCCGTATAGCTGCAGAATAGGCCCTAAGTGAGGCCGTAGCCCATGCTTGGTCAGATACATCCTGAGATTTCCTCCATTTGCACTCTAGCCTCCTTCTCGTGTGCTTCATCACAGCCAACTCCTCAGTGAACCAAGGAGACGGTGTGTCTCTATGCAACGAGAGGGGGCGTTCGGGAGCGATCAAGTCTATCACCCTGGCCATCTCACTGTTATAGCAATCGACCAGAGTGTCCACATGATCGCCAGGCTCCATGGCAGGAAGAGCCCCAAGATTCCTTAGGAATCCTTCCGGATCCATCAGTCTCCTGGTGCGGATCATCTTAGTTGATCCTCCAACCCTGCGAAGGTTAGTGGTCGCAGCAAGTCTAAAGCTGATCAGATGATGGTCAGACCATGACAATGGAAGGATGTTTTGCTCTTCCACTCTGACCATTCCACCGTCCGCGACAAAAACCAGGTCAAGTGTGTGTCCAGCCTGATGGGTGGGCCCAGATATAACTTGTGATAGCCCCATGGTTGTCATGGCGACCATGAAGTCCTGAGCTGCGCCTGTTAAGGTCTCAGTGTGGATGTTGAAGTCTCCCAGCACTATCAAGCGCTGGGAGACCAGAGCCAAATTGGAGACCATATCTGCTAGCTCAAGCAAGGAAACTGCTGAGTTGTGGGGTGGACGGTACACCAGAAGAATCACCAAGCTGTCACGGTTTCCCACCCTCAGGTGAACACACTCAAACCTGGGAGATTGCAGAACAGCGAATCTGATCACGGCAATGGACTGCCGAAAGACTACTGTGACCCCACCTCCCCGTCTCCTGGACCTGGCCTGCTGGTGCACCCCAAAACCAGGTGGGCACAACTGGGAGAGGTTTACCCCCCCCCCCCAGCTCATCCAATCTCAGTGATGCAAGCCAGGTCCGCCCTCTCATCCAGGATCAAGTCTTGAATGGCAGCGGTCTTACCATTGACAGACCTGGCGTTTAAAAGCAGGACCTTAAGTCCATGGGTACCGCCATGGAGTCTACCACATCCTACCTTCTCCAGGTTCACAAGAACTCTGTTGCGCTTCTCCCTGGTGTGTTTGTGACCAGCAAATCTCTGCCCCCACATGACCTGGACGGCGCCTGACTCCTCCCGACCTGGATGTCGCCCGGCTCGGAAAGAAAATGGGTCACTCTCTCAGCCTTGTATGTGGACCATTTTTTTAATTTTTGGGATGATAGTCATATTCTTACGACTGTTACTACATTTGTAAGGCTTGCCTTAATCTCAAAAGAAGCCAATGTGACGACAATGCTGAAATAAGACAAGGAAAAAGAAAAGAGAGTGGGAAGAGATTGAGAGAGAGAAAGAATAAGAGACAGATTGAGAGAAAGAGATTGAGAGGGAAGAGAAAGAAAGAGCACACACTCCGAGTGTGCTGCAGTATCAAGGGGCCAATTTTTGCAAAGTTGCTTGTCTGTCCAGAGCCACACTTAAAGCACAATTCCAACTGAGCCCCATTAATGTAATTGACTTTTAATGGCATCTTCAAAGTGATGATGTGAATGTTTTAACAGGGATCGGAGATAAAATTGAAACACAGCCTCGCCCTGCGTTTTCCTCCTTTGGAATCAGAAAAGGCTTGAAGGAGACAGGTTTATGCAACCACTACAGGAGCAAAGCATGGCTTCCCTTCATCATTGGTTCTCAACTTTCCTGATGCCGTGACCCCTTAATACAGTTCCCCATGTTATGGTGACCCCCCAACAATAACATTATTTTCATTGCTGCTTCATAACTGTCATTTTGCTACTGTCGTGAATCGTCATGTCAAAAACAGATATGCAGGATGTATTTTCATTCACTGGACCAAATTTGGCACAAAGACCCAATACACCCACATTTGAATACTAGTGGGGTTATTGATTTTGTCATTTGGGAGTTGTAGTTGCTGGGATTTATAGTTCCTCTACAATCAAAGAGCACTCTGAACTCCACCAACGATGGAACTGGACCAAACTTGGCACCAATAGAAAATACTGGAGAAATTTGGTAGGCATTGACATTGAGTTTGGGAGTTGTAGTTCACCTACATCCAGAGAGCACTGTGGACTCAAACAATAATGGATCTGGACCAAACTTGGCACCAATAGAAAATACTGGAGAAGTTTGGTAGGCATTGACCTTGAGTTTCGGAGTTGTAGTTCACCTACATCCAGAGAGCAGTGTGGACTCAAACAATAATGGATCTGGACCAAACTTGGCACCAATAGAAAATACTGGAGAAGTTTGGTAGGCATTGACCTTGAGTTTGGGAGTTGTAGTTCACCTACATCCAGAGAGCACTGTGGATTCAAACAATAATGGATCTAGACCAAACTTGGCACCAATAGAAAATACTGGAGAAGTTTGGTAGGCATTGACATTGAGTTTGGGAGTTGTAGTTCACCTACATCCAGAGAGCACTGTGGACTCAAACAATAATGGATCTGGACCAAACTTGGCACCAATAGAAAATACTGGAGAAGTTTGGTAGGCATTGACATTGAGTTTGGGAGTTGTAGTTCACCTACATCCAGAGAGCACTGTGGACTCAAACAATAATGGATCTGGACCAAACTTGGCACGAATATTCCATATGCCCAAATATGAACACAGATGGAGTTTGGGGGAAATAGACCTTGACATTTGGGAGTTGTAGTTACTAGGATTTATAGTTCACCTACAATCAAAGAGCATTCTGAACTCCACCAATGATGGAATTGAATCAAACATGGCACACAGGACTCCCATGACCAACAGAAAACACTAGAAGGGTTTGGTGGACATTGACCTTAAGTTTGGGAGTTGTAGTTCACCTACATCCAGAGAGCACTGTGGACTCAAACAATAATGGATCTGGACAAACTTGGCACAAATATTCCATATGCCCAAATATGAACACAGATGGAGTTTGGAGGAAATAGACCTTGACATTTGGGACTTGTAGTTACTGGCATTTATAATTAACCTAAAATCAAAGAGCATTCTGAACCCTGCCAATGACAGAATTGGGCCAAACTTCCCACACAGAACCCCAATGACGAACAGAAAATACTTAAGGCCATCCAGTCCAACTCCCTTCACCAGGGCCCAAATGTGGACACTGGTGAAGATCAGGGAAAACAGACCTTGATATTTGGGAGTTGTAGTTGCTGAGATTTATAGTTCCTCTACAATCAAAGAGCATTCTGAACTCCACCAACGACAGAACTGGACCAAACTTGGCACCCAGAACTCCCATGATCAACAGAAAATACTGGAAAAGTTTGGTAGGCATTGACATTGAGTTTGGGAATTGTAGTTCACCTACATCCAGAGAGCACTGTGGACTCAAACAATGGACCCAACCTGACACTGATACTGAATATGCCCAAATGTGAACACTGGTGGAGTTTGGGGGAAATAGACCTTAACATTTGGGAGTTGTAGTTGCTGAGATTTATAGTTCACCTACAAGCAAAGAGCATTCTGAACCCTAACAGGGATAGAATTGGGCCTCCCCGCCCCCATCCTGTTTTTGTATTATACAAAAAAAGCTCACCAAAAACTACAGATCTACAAAACTACAAATCAGTGATTTGGGCCCAAGCCTAGTCCTTATAGTAATCCGAACCCATGGTCTCCAGAATTGTCGTCCAACACTCAAAGCACTGTGACAGTAAGCAGTAAGACAATAACACTACATAATATCATTTTTGTTCCTAGGTTATAAATGTCGTTTCCTGGTTGGTTCTATCATAAAAACATGCAGCACATTTTGTTCTAGTTTTTCAATAAATATCTCAACCACTTCAACATAGTTTGTGACAGTCACAAAAATGAAGATTCTGGAGTGTAACAACTACTTCCAAGGTAATTAGCACACAATTGAACAGGAAATAACACTTTCAAAGCAGCAACAGATTTTTTTCAGATTTTGTTACAAAGTGTAATGTAACAACACAATAATTTATTTTTCTTTAACATTGTTTAACATTTACACAAATGATCAACCACTGCCAGAAGAGACAGAGATTTTCATCTATGCTGACGATTGTGCCATCACCGCTTAAGCCAGGAGTTTTGAAATGGTCTCCGAAGCTTAGGTGCTCTTATGGCCTATTACAGGGAAAACCAGTCGATTTCTAATCCATCTAAACTGCAGATGTGTGCTTCGCATCTTAAGAACAGACAAGCATCTTGAGCTCTGAGGATGACCTGGGAAGGAATCCCACTTGTGCATTGCAGCACAACAAAATATCTGGGAGTCACTCTGGACCATGCTCTGACTTACAAGAACTGCTTGAATATCAAGCAAAAAGTGGGTGCTAGAAATAACATCCTTCGAAAGCTGACTGGCACAACCTGGGGATCACAACCAGATACAGTGAAGACATCTGCCCTTGCACTTGGCTACTCTGCTGCTGAGTATGAATGCCCAGTGTGGAATACATCTCACTATGTTAAAACAGTGGGTGTGGCACTTAATGAGACATGCCACATTATCACAGGATGTCTACACCCGACACCACTGGAGAACTTATACTATTTAGCTAGTCTTGCACCACCTGACATCCACCAGGAAGTAACAGCCAGTAATGAAGGGACCAAGGCAGAGACATTTCTGACTCATCTCCTGTTTGGATATCAGCCAGCATGCCAATGTCTTAAATCAAGAAATAGCTTCTCAAGATCTACAGAGATACTCGCAGGAAGACCTCAGCAAGCGAGAGTCCAAAAGTGGCAGATTAAAACCCAGAACAAATGCCTTAGTCAAGAAACAGCTTCCTAAGATCCACAAAGATACTTGCAGGAAAACGTCAGCAAGTGAGAGTCCAAAAGTGGCAGGTTAAAACCCAGAACCTCAAACAGTGGCTGAGACCGGATGAGAGACTCCCCGTTTTCACACAGAAGACTGGGCTACTTGGAAGGCGTTGAACAGGCTGTACTCTGGCACCACCAGATGCAGAGCCAACCTTAGGAAATGGGGCCACAAAGTGGCGTCCACAACATACCAGTGTGGAGGAGAGCAAACCACAGAGCACTTAGTACAATTCAGTCTGAGCCAAGCAAGATGCACAATGGAGGCCCTTCTTACAGGGACACCAGAAGCACTCCAAGTGGCCAGCTTCTGATCAGAGGACACTTAGAATCATGCCAGGTTTTTAACAAAGTGGAGTCCGCAACATGCGAGTGTGGTGAAGAGCAAACCACAGACCAGTTAATACAATTCAGTCTGAGCCCTGCCATATGCACAATGGAGGACCTTCTTGCAGCGACACAAGAGGCATAAACTAATACCCATGCCAACATAAAGGCAGATCAGATAGCACACCAACTCTTGAAGAATGGGAAACCCAACCTTGCCACCAAAGTAGGAAAGAAACCAATAGCCAGACAATCAGAGATTGAGAACAACAACCTTCATGAACCCTTTACATCTACTGAATTGGACATGGCTCTCAATAAATGTAAAAATGGCAAAGCAGCTGGCTTGGATGATCTACAGATGGAACAAATCAAGAACTTTGGCCCAAAAACAAGGCACTGGCTGCTGGAGCTGATGAACAACTGCACGGCATCCTGTCAGATCCCCAAAATCTGGAGGAAAGCAAGAGTCATCGCCATCTTGAAGCCAGGCAAAGACCGTAATGATCCAAAAAGCTACAGACCAATCTCCCTGCTGTGCCACCTCTACAAAGGTCTGGAGAAACTTATCTTGCATAGAATTATGGAAAAAATAGACCCATGTCTGATTCCACAACAAGCTGGCTTCAGGAAAGGCAAAAGCTGCACATCGCAAGTGCTGAACCTGACTCAGCACATAGAAGATGGCTTTGAAAGCAGATCACAGGAGCTGTCTTCATAGACCTCTCAGCGGCTTATGATACTGTAAACCACCGCCTCCTCCTGAGAAAAATGTATAATATCACAAAGGACTACCACCTCACCTACCTCATAGGAAACCTGCTACAAAACAGGAACTTTTTTGTTGAGTTCCAGGGCCAGAGAAGCAGATGGCGGAAACAGAAGAACGGCCTGCCTCAGGGGAGCGTGCTTGATCCATCCATGTTCAACATCTACACAAATGACCAGCCACTGCCAGAAGGGACAGAGAGCTTCATCTATGCTGATGATCGTGCCATTACTGCACAAGCAGGGAGCTTTGAGATGGTGGAACAGAAGCTCTCCGAAGCTCTAGGTGCTCTTACTGCCTAGTACAGGGAAAACCAGCTGATCCCTAACCCATCTAAAACAGACATGTGCTTTTCACCTTAAGAATAGACAAGCATCCCGAGCTCTGAGGATGACCTGGGAAGGAATCGCACTGAAGCATTGCAGCACACCCAAATACCTGGGAGTCACTCTGGACCATTCTCAGAAAACTGGGCAACCTGAAAGTTGCTGAAAAGACTGCCCTCTGGCACCACAAGATGCAGAGCCAACCTAAAGAAATTGGGCCACAACATGCGAGTGTGGAGAAGAGCAAACCACTGACCACCTGCTGCAATGCACCCTGAGCCCTGCCACATGCACAATGGAGGACCTCCTTGCGGCAACACCAGAGGCACTCCAAGTGGCCAGATGCTGGTCAAAGGACATTTAATCAACTACCAAGCTTGCAAACTTTGTGTTCTATTTGTTGGTTTGCTTTGCTAAAAATGTAATACAAATGTCTGGTTGCTCCTGACACGATAAATGAAACAAATAAAACCAGAGGCACTCCAAGTGGTCAAATGAAGGACTCCTTGGCCAAGTAAACAAAGGACAGGACCATTCAGCCTGCAAACCACATGGGCCTGACCCAACAGGCTAACTTGGCCTAAATTAGTTCCCTATATTGCAAAATGCAAGGTTGGACAGGCAAATGCTCATACACCGCCTGCAATAATGCTCTGAGCCTCCATGTGCTTAGGAAAGCAGCCTGGCACCGATGATGCTAGTCTCCCGTGTTTTAATTGCACCGAAATGTGCAAAACCGATGCCTTGATTAATGAGCCTGCCTGATGCTCTGCAAAGGGCCCTAAGAAAAGGTTGGCCATTTCTCCCCCTTCCTCCCTTCGGGCCCCCAGGCAGCCCAACTGCAGACTTTGCGGATAATGCTCCGCAATGATGTCACAGGTGAAATGCCAATAACTTCTCCCTGCTTAACGTGAGCGGCGGAACAAGGAAGGAGCTGTTTAAGTCGGCACTGAATGCAGAAAACAGCAGGAGATGGAGAGAGAGAGAGAGGATGGAAAAATGTTCCTGTCACATTTTCTCCCTCTGCTTTCTTCTCCCAGGCATCGGCTGCTGTATAATGACCATTTGTTTCATTTCCCTCTCGCAGCCAGGGAGCAACCACGGCTTTTACATCTCTTTCTCTAATGTGACTAGGAACAGCCCTAAACTTCGGCCTGTCAGTTGGTGCTTCTGACTATGGTTAGCTTCGATTCCAGAGTGCAGAAGGCTGTGGGGTCTGCCATTTGTGGTGGCATCTTCAAGTCATTGGCAAGCACCAAGGTGCTTGTTTATAAAGCTATTGTCCTCCCAACTCTGCTATATGCCTGCAAAACGTGCACTGTCTACAGATGTCACATGCAACTCCTGGAACGATTCCATCAGTGCTGCCTCCGAAAAATCCTGCAAATCTGTTGGGAAGACAGACGGACAAACGTCAGCATGCTGGAAGAAGCAAAGATCACCAGCATTGAAGCGATGGTCCTCCACCATCAACTCCGCTGGACCGACCACGTTGTCCGGATGCCTGACCACCGTGCCCCAAAGCAGTTGCTCTACTCCGAACTCAAGAACAGAAAATGGAATGTTGGTGGACAGGAAAAGAGATTGAAAGATGGTCTCAAACCCAACCTTAAAATTTTTGGCATAGACACTGAGAACTGGGAAGCCCTGGCCCTTGAGCCCTCCAGTTGGAGGTCAGCTGTGACCAGCAGTGCTGCAGAATTTGAAGAGGCACGAATGGAGGGTGAAAGAGAGAAACGTGCCAAGAGGAAGGCACATCAAGCCAACCCAGACCGAGACCGCCTTCCACCTGGAAACCAATGCCCTCACTGTGGGAGAAGATGCAGATCAAGAATAGGGCTCCACTGTCATCTACGAACCCACCAGAATACTGATCCTGGAAGACTATCCTACTCGGCCAACGAGGGATCGCCTAAGTAAGTAATACATTGTCAAGTGATGGCAATCCTATCACAAGGTTTTTATTTATTTACAGTATTTTTATTTATTTATTTACAGTATTTATATTCAGCCCTTTTCACCCCGCAGGGGACTCAGGGCGGATTACAATGTACATATACATAGCAAACATTCAATGCCATAGACACACAACATATATAGACAAACACAGAGGCAATTTAACATTCCAAATTTTCTTAAGAGTATTTTGGCCACCAAGGGAGCTGTTCCTTCACTGACCATTTGTGACACTGATAAAGTACTTCCTCATTCTTTGCATGCTTGCTGGAGATTTTTATGGCCTCGTAAATTAGTTAAATTTGCGTCCCTGCATAAGCAGTACCTGAATTTCCTACTTGACAGATACAACTGTCTTTCAGGCTGCAAAGGTCGACAGCAAGCAACACAAATTGGTCAGATGCTCACTCCAACACATGCTGGCTTCGAACGCATGACTTTTTGGTTAGTAATGATCTTAATGCAGCTGACTCCCAGCCACTTGCGCCACAGTTTTGTCTTTCTCTTCCTCTGAAACTGAGAGTATGTGACTTGCCAGAGGTCACCCAGTGGGTAGCGATAGCTGAGTATGGATTATATCATGGGTCTCATGATAAGGGAACAATAAGCCACTTGTTGTGCATCTTCAAGCCATTTCCAATTCATGGTGATTGTAAGGCAACCCTCTTCATAAAGTTTTACCATTGCCTTCCTCTGAGGCTGAAGGAGTGTGACTTGACTGAAGTCACTGTTGTAATACAGCCTGAGGCTTCTGGGGCTGATGGATTCACTGAGGATTTAGAGAGGATTGTGGGATTGCCTGTGGGATTTCCTGGGGCTTGAAGCGATGAAGATTCAAGTCAGGGGAATGATGCTTCTCTCGGTGAGAAATCTGACTCGGAAAGTGCGGGGCTTCAAGTTCAGTCAGAGGAGCCAGAAATTGCAACATTAGATAAGGAGTCAGGCAAATAATTAAGTGATATAGAAGACTCGATGCGGCTTACAAAGGCCAAGGCCTCAATACACAACATAACAACGTAACAATACAACATAACAATACAAACCTAAAGCAAATTAAAAACAATTAAAGCAATATTAAACAACAAAACAACAAGCAACAAACAATACACCAAAACACAATAAAACTGGCCGGGCCAGAGTAAAGGATACAGAATTAAAAGTGCTGATGTGACAGGTGGTATATAAGGATTATAGGGTAAGTGCAGTGTGCAGCGTGTGGCAATCTTAGTTCTAATAAAGTGCTTCTGGGACTTGGTATTGAAGATTTCCTATTCTGGGAAGGCACATCGGAACAGCCAGGTCTTCAAGTTCTTTCTGAAGACTGCCAATGTAGGGGCCTGTCTAAGATCTTTGGGGAGGGTGTTCCAGAGCCGGAGGGCCACCACAGAAAAGGCCCTGTCTCACGTCCCCACCAAACGCGCTTGTGACGCAGGCGGGATCACAAGCAGGGCCTCTCCAGATGAACCTTGCATGCCAGAGGTGAGGGTGAGTCTTCTTCCCCCGTGCCTTTGCCTCCAAAGCTCCTCCTCCTGACTACCCACAGGTCTGTGGGAAGAGCAGGAGGAGAAGCCTGCCAGGAGTGCCATGTGGCTGGCTCAGGGGGTCAGCAGCCATTTTTTAGGGGGCAGACTAGCCAAGGCACCTTGGCGACCCCCAGAAAATGGCCAAACGACCCACCTTTGGGTCGCGACCCCCAGATTGAGAACCACTGCTCTAGAGACAAGAGTTCAAATCCACACTCAGCCATGAAAACTCACTAGGTGACCTGAAGCAAGTCACACTCTCTCGGCTTCAGAGGAAGGCAATGGCAAACCTCCTCTGAACAAATCTTGCCAAGAAAACCCCATGACAGAGTTAATTAGGGTCATCAGAAATTGGGAATCACTTGAAGGCATACCCAGCAACCACAAAATTAACAGATTTCCCTCTGCAAGCCATAACTTGGCTCCTCAATAAACAATAGCTTTTTTAAAGTCGGAGGCGGCTAGAGAAACTCTAAAATACACAATCGGAAGGAAAAACAATCTACTGGAAGCACGAAGTCTACTTGTCTCTTTGGCTGTTGCTTAATCATCCATCTAGTTCCCCCGAAAGTAAGCAAAAAAGTGGCAAGAGGCATTTTTTTTTCACTCTGCAAACAGCAAACGAGCGCTTTCTGGGAAGGTAAAACATCCCATTTTAAGCAGTACACTATTAGGCTCAAGTTGAGTTCAACACCATATCGATCCAGGAGGAAGATTCCAGATACACTTGATTTATTGTTTTCCCCCAATTAGCAAGCTCTAAAGCCAGAATCCTAAAGGCAAAAGTACCAACATAATTATTGCAGGATTTAAGGGAGAGATAAGGGAGGGTGCCAAGAAAAGGCGCATAGCAACAAGTGTTAACTTTTATCTTTTGTGAAAGCCAACGTGATGTAGGCCACGGTTCAAACCTTGTGCAGACCACACAGAATGAAAGGAAGGGGGAGAGAGGAAGGATGAAAGAGAAAGGAAAGAGAAAGAATGAGAGAGAAAGGCAAAGGGAAGAAAGAGAGAGAAGAGAGCAAGAGAGAAAGAGGAAAGAAAGAGAGAGAGAGAGAGGAGAAAGAAGGGAAGGAGGAAGCAAGGGGGAGCGAGAGAGAGGGGAGGATGCCGGGAAGTTGGAAAAGGTATCTCCTCCCACAGCACCCTTTGGATGGGTGTATCAGACCAAGAATGGGAGACTCCCCACACGTCCCCATTAAGACCCCCTCTTTCAAATCCCTGGAACCCCCTTTTCTCCTCTCTCTGAGCTCAGACCCTGTCCGAATGCATCTGTCCGAATATATCTGTCCAAACGCATCTCCTTCTATGTCCCTCCACGGAGTTTAAAATCCTTTGAGGAGGCCCTGCTCTCGACCCCACCTTTATCACAAGTGAGGTTGGTGGGGACGAGGAGCAGGGCCTTCTCGGTGGTGGCCCCTCACCTGTGGAATTTGCTCCCTGGGGAAATTAGGTCGTCGACATCCCTCCTCCCTTTCAGAAGGAAACTAAAAACATGGATATGGGACCAGGCCTTTGGGTAATCTGGCAGATAGACAAAGGACAACGACGACTAGAGTTGGATAGGATTATGACAATGCGGAATGAACTTATGGATTTTGAACCTGGCAAACATTGAACACTAGAGTGGCTTTTATTAGTTGTTACTGGATAATTGGATTGTTTTAACTTTTTATAATTGTTGCTACTATGTATTTTATCTTATTATGTGTATTGCTGGCATCGAATTGTGCCTTTTGTAAGCCGCCCTGAGTCCCCCCTCGGGGGTTGAGAAGGGTGGGGTAGAAATACTCGAAAGAAGAAGAAGACCCTGCTTACCATAAGGAAAGGGTCACAGGAAAGGTGCGTCCTTAACCCCATTCCTCAAACCCAGCTCCCTTGAAAGGAAGAAAGGAAAGGATCCGAGGATAGAAAGGGAAGCCTTGTAAGTTCCCCATTACTGCCAACTGGACGGATGTTCCTTGATATTTTGGATGAGGACTAAAAATTGCTATCTGGCAACCTGCACATTTTTGGGAGGCGCGCAAAAACACATCTGCGGGTCTCCAGAATTCAGTCAACATAAACGGATTGAGGTTCAGCCAAAATGCCCAAGCCTAGTAATTTGAGCCAGATAAGATCCCATATGAATTCAGACCCGAGGGGCCACATTTTGCAAAGGACAATGATGTTCTTGTTCTCATGTTTAATGCACATAGATATGACAGGACTGAATACAACCAAAAACGTCACTCCATGAGCAACATGTTTGGCTTTCAATCAGTCAGAGCCCCAATTCTTGACAACACAACCTCTCTGGTCACTCCAAAAGCAACGACTATATTTCTTCGATTCTAAAATGCATTTTTCCTCATACAAACATATCTTTAAAATGGGATGCATCTTAGAATCAGAAGTGTGCTTAGTGCATGTGTGAGAGAGGGTGTGATTTCTTCTTTTGGTTGTACTGAAACTTCTGTTGTGCTGGTACAGCTGTACCAGGAACTCCAACTTTATTTGCTTTGTATTAAATGTTTGCTTGCAGCCCTGGGTTTCAGGGACTCTGCAGATAGGTGGCTTCCTTTGGTTGCAGTCATAGGGCAAGTCACCTGCCCATCATCGTTAAGTTTTGGTCCCGCCCCTTGCTCAGGGTAATTGGGAAGGGAAGGGAGCCATTTTTAGTTACTCTCAGCAAGGAAAGCTAATGTACAGGACGTGTGCAAGCTTCCCCTGTACAAAAGCTTCAACCCTTAAGACTTTCCGGGGGGAAACAGACTTAAGAGCATCCAAGACCTTCTGGGGGAGAACAGTCTTAAGAGTCTCCAAAGATTTCCAGGGAAACAGCCCTAAAGACCAAAGAACTCCAGCTGGAGAACATCTAAGCCTTTACTGGTAGGTCCATTCGGCGTTCGAGAAGCAGTTCGACCTAGTAGCGGAGCCCAGTTCAGTAAGGGTTAGATTACAGTCAGCCTGGGAGAAGTTAAAAAGGGGATTTTCTACTTAAAGAAGAAGTAATTGAAGACAGTTGCCTGTCCTTCGTGGGCAAGTTTAGGAAGCTACCAGTTGCATAAAAGCCTGAAATCACTTGTTTATCTTTCTGAAGACAAGAGAAGTTTCTGTTTGATTGTTCATTAATAAAAGACTTTGTTATACTTCACAAGCCATCTAAAGATCATTTGTGGTGGAAAACCTCTGAGAACCTCTTCTTGGGCTCCCTGGCTTCCTGCTGGGCAAAGGTTGCACGTCTTGTTCTAAAGACAATTCTTTACAGGCCCAGAACATCTGTACTGAAACTTCTAAAGGACAAAAAAAATCAATTGCACTATGTTGGAAAGAGCACTACCACAACCTCCTGAATCGCAGCTCCAACATGGCTGAAGAAGTCCTGCAACAACAAACCAAGGATGAGCTTGCAGTACTGCCTAGTTTGGAAGAAATCAGCAATGCCATCAACCAACAAAAAAATAACAAAGCCAGCGGACCTGATGGGATCCCTGCATAAAACAAAACAAAGCCAGCGGACCTGATGGGATCCCTGTGTGCTGTACTGAAAGCAGTGTGTATCTTACAATTGATTGGTGCCTTAGAATAAAGCAGACGTGCACACCGAATGCCCTCTAGTTTTATTTCAGAATCTTTTCTTGCCATTTCTAGGCTTGGAGAAGCCCGTATTTGGTAGGCCTGGGCGATTTCGTTCGTTAATTTTGTAATTCGTTAAATATTCGTTATTTTTAGCAATTACAAAATGAATACAAAACATATTTTCAAACCCGGAAGTGTTTTTAAATATCGAAACGGCATCCTCCATCTTTTTTACAGGCTTCCGCCCGTTTCGGAAATGACGTTTTAGGGATGGAGGATGCTGGGTGCGCTGGGAGCCAATCCTGCGCTCCCAAGCACCGTGGCTGATTGTGATTGGGCGGGCTGCCCTTTAAAAGCGGCTCCATGTGGCCGCATTGCTCATTGCTGGGGAAGGCGAGGAGACGGGAGGTTCGGGAGGGAGGCTTGGCTTGCATTCATTCATTGCTTGCATTCATTCATTCCCTGGGCTGGGAGCAGCGGGGAGGCTTTGCCATTCGCTCCACAACAGGGCAAGCATTTTTAAATATTTCTGAAAAATATCTTTCTTTTATTCTTAAAAAAATTCAAAAAATATTCTAAAAAAAGAAAAGACCCTTGTGTGCCTGTGTGTGAGAGTTTGTCCCTGTCCTGTGGCTGTGTTCGCTCCACAACAGGGTAAGCATTGTTAATTTTCCATTTTTAAATATTTCTGAAAAATATCTTTCTTTTATTCTTAAAAAAAATTCAAAAAAATATTCTAAAAAAAAGAAAAGACCCTTGTGTGCCTGTGTGTGTGAGTTTGTCCCTGTCCTGTGGCTGTGTTCGCTCCACAACAGGGCAAGCATTGTTAATTTTCCATTTTTAAATATTTCTGAAAAATATCTTTCTTTTATTCTTAAAAAAAATTCAAAAAAATATTCTAAAAAAAGAAAAGACCCTTGTGTGCCTGTGTGTGTGAGTTTGTCCCTGTCCTGTGGCTGTGTTCGCTCCACAACAGGGCAAGCATTGTTAATTTTCCATTTTTAAATATTTCTGAAAAATATCTTTCTTTTATTCTTAAAAAAAATTCAAAAAAATATTCTAAAAAAAGAAAAGACCCTTGTGTGCCTGTGTGTGTGAGTTTGTCCCTGTCCTGTGGCTGTGTTCGCTCCACAACAGGGCAAGCATTGTTAATTTTCCATTTTTAAATATTTCAAAAAATATTTATAAATAAATATTTCAAAAAAATTCAAAAAATATTCTAAAAAACGAAATTAACGAAATTTCGTAAATACTGAACTTTTTCAAAGGAAAGATTTGTAATTATTTTAAATATCGAAATGCAAAAACCCCCCAAATACAAATCGATTTTAGAAACAAATTTTTGCGTTGTTACCCAGGCCTAGTATTTGGTGTTTGGGTTGTAGACTGGGCTTCCAGCCTTACCAAGGTGGCCACATTGGATCCCAGTGTCCTCTCTCTTGTCCACTTCTCTTGCTGCTTCTCAATGGATGGGACAAACAATCCCAACCGGCGTCCGCTTTCCTCTGCACCACTGCACCAGCAAATAAATACAGCACAGTCCGAATTTGACAACAACT
Source organism: Anolis sagrei (assembly GCF_037176765.1). NCBI lineage: Eukaryota > Metazoa > Chordata > Lepidosauria > Squamata > Anolidae > Anolis > Anolis sagrei. Next base: position 9,568,955 of record NC_090031.1, on the reverse strand, counting down.
GTTTCTTGTTTTGCTTTGTGGTGGCTCTGCAGTTCTGGGGCTCTTTTTTTGCAAATAAATTATGCTTGGCCTCGACACTACATCTGCCCAAACAGGCCTCCATAATACATCTGTTCCGAGTTGCTGACAGCAGTTTTCCATGTCTGCGGCTTTTTGCAATTCTGAACTACTTAAACGTATTCAGCGGAAACCCATAGAGCGTCATTTAAATATCTAGGATGCCAAACTGCCGCTTTGCCGAGTTTGTTCCGAACTCAGGTGGCTTTGCAAGATGTCAAAGGAGCGCTGCTCAAGTGCTCAAGTGCTGAATTCACATCAATGAGAGACACCAAACGGCCTCTTCAGAAAACCATCCAAACTTTGCAATTCTGAAAAAATAATCAAGTTCGGATTGTATATGCGGTTCAATATGTGTTGGATGTGATCCAAAGAAGAGGAAGGAGGGGGGATCCCAAAGAGCGATACCTGCAAGAAGCGCTGCTTCAGCAGCAACACAGTTACGACCATAGATCATCTCGCCATTTTTGTCTCTCGCAGCTGGAGATGATGAACCGATTGGTTGGATGCCACCTTGCATTGCAGAAAGGCAATAAAAAACGAATACATCTCAACAGACGCCAGGCAGGCTGAGATACTCTTTTTCCCTTTAGGAGCAATCCATGTGGTTGTGGCCAAATGTTTTCCCTCAAACTCAAGGAAAATAATTTTGTGCCCATGTCTTTCTAACCAGGTCCTCAATTGAGCATTTTACACTGGGAAAATGTGATTTTTGGATATGGGAATAGTTAAGCAAAAACTTGTGTGTGTGTGTGTGTTTGTATTTGTGTGTATCTATATAAATACAAATGTAATGTTTGTTTGTGGGATTAACATAACTCAAAAACCACTGGATGAATTGCCACCAAATTTGGCCACAAGACACCTACTAACCCAAGGAGTGACATAACTAAAAAAAAATGATTTTTTCATTTGCTGGGATTTATAGTTTACCTACAATCAAAGATCATTCTGAACTCCACCAATGATGGAATTGAACCAAACATGGCACACAGGACTCCCATGACCAACAGAAAACACTAGAAGGGACATTGACCTTGAGTTTGGGAGTTGTAGTTCATCTACACCCAGAGAGAATTGTGGACTCAAACAATGATGGATCTGGACCAAACTTGGCACAAATATTCCATATGCCCAAATATGAACACAGATGGAGTTTGGGAGAAATAGACCTTGACATTTGGGAGTTGTAGTTACTGGGGTTTATAGTTCACCTACAATCAAAGAGCATTCTGAACTCCACCAATGATGGAATTGAACCAAACATGGCACACAGGACTCCCATGACCAACAGAAAACACTAGAAGGGTTTGGTAGGCATTGACCTTGAGTTTGGGAGTTGTAGTTCACCCACATCCAGAGAGCATTGTGGACTCAAACAATGATGGATTTGGATCAAACTTGGCACGAATATTCCATATGCCCAAATATGAACACAGATGGAGTTTGGGAGAAATAGACCTTGACATTTGGGAGTTGTAGTTACTGGGGTTTATAGTTCACCTAAAACCAAAGAACATTCTGAACTCCACTAATGAAGGATGTCAACTATATATCTATATAAATAAAATATAATGTTCATTTGTAGGATTAACAGAATTCAAAAACCACTAGATGAATTGACACCAAATTTGGACGCAAGACACCTAACAACTCAATGTATGCCCTTCACTAAAAAAATGATTTTGTCATTTGCAAGTTGTGGTTGCTGGGATTTATAGTTCACCTACAATCAAAGAGCCTTCTGAACTCCACCAATGAATCGAAACAAACATGGCACACAGGACTCCCATGGCCAACAGAAAACACAGAATAGTTTGGTGGGCATTGACCTTAAGTTTGGGAGTTGTAGTTCACCTACATCCAGAGAGCACTGTGGACTCAAACAATAATGGATCTGGACCAAACTTGGCATGCATACCTGATACACCCAGATTTGATTACTGGAGGGGTTTGGGAGAGATTGGCCTTAAGTTTCAGGAGTTGTAGTTCACCTACATCTAGAGAGCACTGTGAACCCAAAAGCGGGTGGATCTGGACCAAACTTGGCACGCATACCTGATACACCCAGATTTGATTACTGGAGGTGTTTGGGAGAGATTGACCTTAAGTTTTAGGAGTTGTAGTTCACCTACAACCAGAGAAACTGTGACCTGAATCAAATTTGGCACACAGAATCCTCATAACCAACTCAACCTACTGGAAGGGTTTGAGGGGACTGACGCACCATGGTGGGAGTTGTAGTTTACCCTGCAGTCAGAGATGCACCAATGATGCATCTTAAAGCAAACTTTATAAACATGACAAACTACGTACTGTTGGAGTTTTTGACATGATATCAGTTGTAGTTCACCCACAAGCTTATGCATTTTGTACAACCCAGTTCAAAGCATATATTATGGGATTTTTGGCCCTGATCTTCTGGGTTATATGGCTGTCTGGAAGGGCGCTCTGATTCTACGTTGCGTCCCGGCGGAGTCGTTCTGCAAAGAAATGTCATCGGAAGGCCTTCCCTGCTGCCTGCGAGGTTGGATGCCCATGTTCAAGGCAGCGTCAATGCCATCCAGCCAGGATCCTCAGCGGAAGCCAGCAGCCCCGACACACACTTCAAAACAGGAGGCTCGTGTTGGGCGACAAGTGACACGGCGCCTTATTACGGCTGTCTAATCCAAACCGGCTATTGTGCAATTATTTCCTAAAGATCAAACAGCCCTCCAGACTTTGGGCAAAGAGGAGCCGACAATCAAACCGGCCCCCGTGGCATGTAAAACATTTTGCGGCTTCATTTATGATCCTTGCCGCCCGCAACAGCGCTCATAAATAGCAAGCCTTCAGCTCAACAACCAAGTGCTTCTGGGTGAAAAACACGAAGAGTCAGCATCTCCCAAAAAAAGAAAGAGAAGGAGGAACGAAACTGAACTCTCAAGCCACCGATTCTCTCTTTTGCTTTGACAGTGTGTTCAGCCCACTTTCTCCCTTCTCCAGCTCTGAGAAGGCCGACCTCATCATGTCTTCATGGCTCTTTGTGACTCTTTCCGTTCTTCCCCCTCTCCCTTCATATACATGTCGCCTTTCTTTCCAAGTGACTTCACAAAGGGACACTTTGCCTAGCAACACACAATCCTTCACCTAGCAACAGCCAAGCCAGTGACAACACTGGATTGGCTGTTGATACTGGATTGTCTGTGACAACACAGAAGGCTACTTTGCCTAGCAACAGCCAATCCCGTGACATCACAGAGGGCCACTTTACCTAGAAGCAGCTAATCCTTCACCTAGCAACAGCCAATCGAGTGACATTACAGAAGGCCACTTTGCCTAGCAACAGCCAATCTTTCACTTTCACCTAGCAACAGCCAATCGAGTGACATTACAGAAGGCCACTTTGCCTAGCAACCGCCAATCCTTCACCTAGCAGCAGCCAATCCAGTGACATTACAGAAAGCCACTTTGCCTAGCAACAGTTAATCCAGTGACATCACATAAGGCCACTTTGCCTAGTAACAACCAATCCTTCACCCAGCAACAGCCAATCCAGAAACATCTAAAAGAGACACTTTACCTAGCAACAGCCAATCCTTCACCTAGCAACAGCCAATCCCATGACATCACAGAGGGCCACTTTGCCTAGCAATAGTTAATCCAGTGACATCACAGAGGGCCACTTTGCCTAGTAACAGCCACTCCTTCACCTAGCAACAGCCAATCCAGAAACATCACAGAGAGACACTTTACCTAGCAACAGCCAATCCTTCACCTAGCAACGGCCAATCCCATGACATCACAGAGGGCCACTTTGCCTAGCAACCGCCAATCCTTCACCTAGCAGCAGCCAATCCAGTGACATTACAGAAAGCCACTTTGCCTAGCAACAGTTAATCCAGTGACATCACATAAGGCCACTTTGCCTAGTAACAACCAATCCTTCACCCAGCAACAGCCAATCCAGAAACATCTAAAAGAGACACTTTACCTAGCAACAGCCAATCCTTCACCTAGCAACAGCCAATCCCATGACATTGATGCAGAGCATCTTCCCCCCCAAGCATTTATAGTTCGCCAAGGGCCAGACAATGGATTCTGCTGCTTCCTGACCCAGCACACATAACTGGGTTCCTGTTTCCTCTCTGTGAATTCTCTGGCTTGTGCACTGGACCCTGGCCCAAAGATCAGGGAAATGTAGTTCTCCAAAGGACATTGCCCCACTCTCCACCATTTGCAGATTCTTTGCGGACCTTTCTGCCCTCTCTGACTGACTTGGTGCCCTGGCATCACGGACTTCCTCCATGGACTCCAAACCAAGCCGCTTGGGGAAAAAGGGCCCCCGCCTGCATGTGCGTGCCCTTACTGGAAAAGGATCATATCTCAAGAACTCTGCTTATTGCCTTTATTAATTGCTGTGGGTTTTCCAATAAACTTCACTGGGATGGGGATCTTTCCTATGAAATCTATGAGTTATGAAAGACTGTAAAGGATATATGTATGAAGTGTGTGTAATATGGAATGTAATGAAATGAGGTGCACCCTCACCCCTTTTCCTTGCCTTTCCCCTCTTGAACTTTGCCCTACAAAAAGAGTATGTGACCGGGGGATTACAGTTTAAGGAATCCAATTTCCTTGGAAGAAACTCCATTCATATTGACATTGCATGGATAAATAATGGCAAATCCATGGCTTTTGTTTTTCAGAGTCAGACAAACAAAAGTCAGAGATTTTGTCAGCCAAAGCCCGGAAAACAGACTGATTGCATCAATTATGGTGTTTGTGCATGCTCCCTTGTGACAAAGGCCCCCTTTGCCCCAAGGTTGAAGATCCAGACACCACCCATAGTCACCCTTTTGGCCTATACACATCCTTTTATCGGGACCCAGGAAATCCCTTGTTCCCCCCATCCGCCTCCCTGCCGTGAAGAGACAAAAGGTGTTCCATCAGCTGGCAGGCTCCTCCCAGGCATTCCGCCCCTCTGCGCTGTCAAACTAGAGCCCGCCTCCTGGCTGCTGATTGGACAATCTCTGGAGGCGCTCCGAGGGCTCTGATTGGCCCTCTGGAGGCAACAGCGGCCGGCGATTGGAGGGAGGGTGGGACCAGCGGCCAAGCCTCCTCCCAGCTGTTCCAGAGCCGGCCAACCAGGACAGAGGGGACTGACAGGAGGCGGGCGGGAGATTCAAGCCAGGATTCCTTTGTTCTGTCTGTATAAATATGCCTGAAAATCACTGTACTGTATGCTTACTTGAGGAAATATCCCTGTAATGCATCCTTTTCAGCTGAATCGCTAAATAAACGCTTCGGTCGTTGGGTACCTCTTCAGCCTCTGGCGAGATTAATTCTTAATATTTTTGCGTCTTATTGAATTGGCATCCGCTGGCCGCTCGCCAAGGTCAGGACCCCATTCGCGGTCCTTTTAGGGACTCTCCTCGCTGGGAGAACCCCCCCAAAAGAGCTCGATATCATTTGGCAACCACGAAGGGACTGCTGCTTGAGGTTCCAGACTAAATTATAGCCTAAATTCTCAAGCAGGCGCCTTGGTCTGATTCTTTGGGCCAGCAGCGAAGGAGGAACGGCTTGGGAAAAGAGGCGCCTCTCCCAATTCGGACTTTCATTTGACCAGCTAACCAAAACTACAAATTCTCCCGCAGCCACTTCCTCCCAAGCTCTGACCTAGGGTTTCAGCACAAAGGAGCGCCAGGGAAGCCTTGATCTAAGGACTTCCAGGAAGAGGAGCGACCGACGCGGAAAGGGGGGAAGAAAACGTCCGGACGGGTAAGAAGCCAACCGCAGGCTGCCTTGGCTGCCAGGTGGGAGGGGATTCTAGGCTTTCTGAACCAGCTTCGGAGTCGGCCCACTGGGGAGGGATTCTCTAGGTCTCGGTAACAAATTCCTGGCGGGAGGTAGCGAACATCCACGTTTGAGGTCCAGAATAGCAACTCAGCTCGCTTTTGCGGCCTTGGCTGGAGCTACGCTGGAGAGGGAGCCCTTCCCTTTCGGACTGCCTAGCTGCCAAGGGCTGATCGCCTCGGGCTCTCTTGCTAGGGGACCGTTCAGGCTCTAGCCTACCAGCGGTTGGGGGGGCTACCCTGATTAGCCACTTCAGTGTGGGGCTATCAAGAGAGATGGGCGCATGTTATTCTGGGATCAAACGTCCTGCTTCATCAGAAACATCTTTTGGGAAGATACTGGCAGAATGGGGCAGGGTTGCGTCACCGACGCAGGCCAGTAGGGTAAAAAAAAATCGCATGGAGAGGTGGCCCTCCGGGCCCTCAGCAGGTGGAGTTTCGTGGCCCCTCATGGCAGTCGGATCGCTGTGAGGGGGCCAAGAGGGCCGAAACCGCCTTTGCCTCATGCTTTTTTTACCATGTGCCGGTGGGAGGCGGAAGGGGGGTAGCTGCGACCAACTCCGACCATGCAAGGGGAAGGTTACAGAGCCCCAACCCCCAGGAAACCCCCTCCAGACCCCTTCACCCTCTCCCTTTGGAAGAAATTGCTTGTTCCCCTACCATCCCATTCCCATTTCCCTTTACCCAATCTCCCTGACTCCTTCCTTCCCTTCCCAACCCCTCCATTTCCCTATTCCCTATTTATGATGCATTCATATGCCCCTCTGTCTGTTTGGGTTTTTTTTCCCACTGCTCCTTGAGGAAATGATCAGGGAAATTCTTTGTTCTCCTCCTCTCCTGCTTCCTCCTGTGCCACCTTTTTCCTTCCTTCAGATGGAAAAGGGAGGCATTGCTCATTCCCCCTTCACCAAGCTACTACATCCCTTTCTTTCAAAAGCTGAATCTTCAGTGCCTGTTTATTTATAATAAACAGTGTTTCCCCTCACCAGGAGAGACCCTGCCACTGATGTGACTCAGCTGCCTTGCAAAGGTCTCTCTCTCTCTCTGGTTTCCCTGACCCAAGAACTCTCTTCCTCTCCCCTTCTCTTCTGTGCAACTACAAAACCCATTTTTCAGGGGCAGTCACCAATGTCCCTGCCTTTCCTTTGTTTTCTCTTCACTCTCCAACTCCCCTTTTTGCTTTCAAACCCCTCCTCCCTCTCTCCTCTTGCAAACAAAGGGAGGTGTAAGGGGGGGGGGGCTTTTTCCTGCTCCTGTTTCCTTTTGCCAAGTAAAGTTTGCTGGGTTTCTCTCTCTCTCTCTCTCTCTCCTCCCCTCCCATCTTCTAAGAAGCCAGCATTCTGTGAATTTTTTTTCTCTATCCCAGAGAAATCCTGCTGCTCCCTCTTACCTCCTTCTCCAAAAACCTAAGGAAGGGATGTTCCAGAAGCATTCCCTCCTGACATTTCACCCACATCTATGGTTAAGTCTCTCTCTCACACACACGCAGTCCCTCGGATGCTTTTTTTTTCCTTCCTGGCCCTTCCTCCCTCCCCTTTCCCTGAGCGCATGTATGTGTATGTCTAAATTATCCCATTAACTGCCTTAAATATAAAGGGGGCGTCGAGGTCCAGGGGTCCCCTCTGCACAGTGAAGAGGCCCAGATCGAACTGTGGGACCCATAATCCACTCCTGCCGCTGAGGACAACTACCTGGGTGAGGTGAACAATGGGAGGTCTGTGGACTTTCCTGTGTGGAATCCAGATGGCATAGGAAGATCCTAGGAGAACAGGACAAGACCCCATGCCGCCCAGAAGAGACAGCCCCTCCTAGAGGCTGATCTGAGCCCCCACGGGGGAATGCCATCGCAGGAGGAGCAACCAGGGTCCCACAGCAACTGCCATGAAGGAAGGAGGCCCTGCCCGTTCCAGAAGCTGTGCAGAGGAGGGGCCCAAAGGAGACCACTGACGTCCCCATCAGGTATGAAAGTTTTCCCCTTTGTTTCCCCACTAATTACCCTTGGGCTGGGAAAGGGGGGGTGGGAGGGGGCTGTAAACCTTCTTTCTGACTGTCCTAGACTCTACCCCTGAGTCTCTGTGATGATGGAGAGCCGGACCTGTCTGCGGTCACCAGGAGGCGCCACGCCAGAAGGAGTAGCCAGACTGTGCCCCATCTTCTCCCTCCCCCAAGCGCCAAGGGAGGAGCCAGCGCCCCCAGGAGGCCTGAGGACCACTGCCAGATGGGAGAATTCCACCATGTGCTATCCTTCTTCATTGGGAACTCACTTGGGACCCCTGAGTGCTCCATGCTGGCTGCCATCACAGACTCCATCATCCCCTGCCTCCACCGTCTTCGCCTTCTTACTTCAGTCTTTTTTTTCCTCCAACCCAAAGGACATTCTGCCACTGGTCTCTCCCACCCGGCGGGGTCCTGCTGTTGTTGCTTGAGTTGGGCCCCGAAATAATCAACAGAATACAATCTAATCAGTCTAGAAAGAGGCCCTGGGTGCTTGGGGGGGATTGTCGAGGCTTGAGGAAATGAGTGTAGCCATTTCCCAGCCTCGAAGGGAGGATTTGATGCAGAGCATCTTCCCCCCCAAGCATTTATAGTTCGCCAAGGGCCAGACAATGGATTCTGCTGCTTCCTGACCCAGCACACATAACTGGGTTCCTGTTTCCTCTCTGTGAATTCTCTGGCTTGTGCACTGGACCCTGGCCCAAAGATCAGGGAAATGTAGTTCTCCAAAGGACATTGCCCCACTCTCCACCATTTGCAGATTCTTTGCGGACCTTTCTGCCCTCTCTGACTGACTTGGTGCCCTGGCATCACGGACTTCCTCCATGGACTCCAAACCAAGCCGCTTGGGGAAAAAGGGCCCCCGCCTGCATGTGCGTGCCCTTACTGGAAAAGGATCATATCTCAAGAACTCTGCTTATTGCCTTTATTAATTGCTGTGGGTTTTCCAATAAACTTCACTGGGATGGGGATCTTTCCTATGAAATCTATGAGTTATGAAAGACTGTAAAGGATATATGTATGAAGTGTGTGTAATATGGAATGTAATGAAATGAGGTGCACCCTCACCCCTTTTCCTTGCCTTTCCCCTCTTGAACTTTGCCCTACAAAAAGAGTATGTGACCGGGGGATTACAGTTTAAGGAATCCAATTTCCTTGGAAGAAACTCCATTCATATTGACATTGCATGGATAAATAATGGCAAATCCATGGCTTTTGTTTTTCAGAGTCAGACAAACAAAAGTCAGAGATTTTGTCAGCCAAAGCCCGGAAAACAGACTGATTGCATCAATTATGGTGTTTGTGCATGCTCCCTTGTGACAAAGGCCCCCTTTGCCCCAAGGTTGAAGATCCAGACACCACCCATAGTCACCCTTTTGGCCTATACACATCCTTTTATCGGGACCCAGGAAATCCCTTGTTCCCCCCATCCGCCTCCCTGCCGTGAAGAGACAAAAGGTGTTCCATCAGCTGGCAGGCTCCTCCCAGGCATTCCGCCCCTCTGCGCTGTCAAACTAGAGCCCGCCTCCTGGCTGCTGATTGGACAATCTCTGGAGGCGCTCCGAGGGCTCTGATTGGCCCTCTGGAGGCAACAGCGGCCGGCGATTGGAGGGAGGGTGGGACCAGCGGCCAAGCCTCCTCCCAGCTGTTCCAGAGCCGGCCAACCAGGACAGAGGGGACTGACAGGAGGCGGGCGGGAGATTCAAGCCAGGATTCCTTTGTTCTGTCTGTATAAATATGCCTGAAAATCACTGTACTGTATGCTTACTTGAGGAAATATCCCTGTAATGCATCCTTTTCAGCTGAATCGCTAAATAAACGCTTCGGTCGTTGGGTACCTCTTCAGCCTCTGGCGAGATTAATTCTTAATATTTTTGCGTCTTATTGAATTGGCATCCGCTGGCCGCTCGCCAAGGTCAGGACCCCATTCGCGGTCCTTTTAGGGACTCTCCTCGCTGGGAGAACCCCCCCAAAAGAGCTCGATATCAACATCACAGAAGGCCACTTTGCCTAGCAATAGTTAATCCAGTGACATCACAGAGGGCCACTTTGCCTAGCAACAGCCAATCCTTCACCCAGCAACAGCCAATCCAGAAACATCACAGAGAGCCACTTTACCTAGCAACCGCCAATCCTTCACCTAGCAACAGCCAATCCCATGACATCACAGAAGGCCACTTTGTCTAGCAACAGTTAATCCAGTGACATCACAGAGGGCCACTTTGCCTAGCAACAGCCAATCCTTCACCTAGCAACGGCCAATCCCATGACACCACAGAAGGCCACTTTGCCTAGCAACAGTTAATCCAGTGACATCATAGAGGGCCACTTTGCCTAGCAACAGCCAATCCTTCACCTAGCAACAGCCAATCCAGTAACAACACAGAAGGCCACTTCACCTAGTAACAGACTTTGTGGTACAAACTGACATCTATCCATACATAAACACTTTAAAATGCATATATAGAAGACGCACACACACGCACACACATTGTAATCTGTGAAAAGACATATTTAAATCCAAATAGGTTGCAGCCGTCCTTTAATATTGCAGGAAATTGGATGCTCTTGTGAAATAAAGAAGGAGAGATACAAAGAAGAAGAAGGAAAAAGAGAAGAGTGGAGGAGCCAGAGAGCAAACTCCTCACTGGATTCCAGCAAACTGAACTTGACCCACAAAATAAGTATTTCAATATTCCAACACAGTGTCAGCCCACAGTTGCCTCCCAACCTACAACAATCAAGAACTAGAGCTTGCAATGTATAACACATTAACTTCAAGGGACAACAATATCATTTCTTTGCAACATAGAGTAATAACATCACCTTCCGACGTAGCACTCTTCTTTCTTTTTTGCAAACCAGTAAAGTAGGGTCATTAGCAGAGCCTTGTGTACAATAAGTAGCATTCTTTAATTGCTTCCCAACGTGTTTGGGTTGAGTGGGAGAGTTTGGACTATTTCTGTATTTGCAAATATGGAGGCATCTACTCACATCAATATACACATGTAACTTTAGAACCCGGCATCGGTAACACAAAACTCTTCAACCGAAAACCAACAGCAACAAGTTACTCTTTAAAGGTAACAGCCAACAAATAATAAATTCATTTTCAAAAGATGTGGTTCAAAGTCCAGTCCAGGATTCTGAGCTGGGAGGATAAGACAGACAGACAGACAGACAGATAATCGAAGGAGCTGAGAGAGAGAGATAATAGATAGATGATAGACAGATAGATAGATAGATAGATAGATAGATAGATAGTAAAATGATAGAGGATAGATAGAGAGATAGAAAGATACATACATACATACATAATAAAATGATAGAGAGGGTAGGTAGATAAATAGAAAGAAAGAAAGATAATAGAATGATAGGGAGGATAGATGATAGTAGCATGATAGAGAGAGGGGATAGATAGATAGATAGATAGATAGATTAGATAGGGAGAAGGATATATAGATAATAGAATGATAGAGAGGATAGATGATAGATAGAAGATAGATAGGTGATAGATGGTAATAGAATGAGAGAGAGAGAGGATAGAGAGAGAAATGATAAAGAGGATAGATGGATACATACATACATAATACAATGATAGAGAGAGAGGGTAAGTAGATAAATAGAAAGATAGATAGATATATAGATAATAGAATGATAGAGAGAGGGGATAGATAGATAGATAGATAGATAGATAGATAGATAGATAGATAGATAGATAGATAGAGTAGATAGACATAAAGATATATAGATAATAGAACGATAGGATAGATGATAGATAGATAATAGAATGAGAGAGAGAAGAGATAGACAGGGAGATAGATAGATAGATAGATAGATAGATAGATAGGAGAGAGAGGGGACAGATAGATGGATACACATACATACATACATACATACATACATACATACATAAAATGATAGAGAGAGAGGGTAGGTAGATAAATAGAAAGATAGACAGATATATAGATAATAGAAAGATAGAAAGATAGATAGATCGATAGATAGAGTAGATAGATACAGTAGTAGACATAAAGATATATAGATAATAAAACGAAGAGAGGCTAGAATAGATAGATAGATAGATAGATAGATAGATAGATAATAGAATGAGAGAGAGAGAGAAGATAGAGATATATATGATAGAGAGAGAGGATAGATAGATGGATACATACATACATAAATAATAAAATGATAGAGAGAGAGGGTAGGTAAATAAATAGAAACATAGACAGATACATAGATAATAGAATGATAGGGAGGATAAAAGATAGATAAGAGAATGATAGAGAGAGGGGATAGATAGATAGATAGATAGATAGATAGATAGATAGATAGAGTAGATAGACAGAAAGATAGATAGATAATAGAATGATAGAGAGGATAGATGATAGAGATAGATAGATAGATAGATAGATAATAGAAGGATATAGAGAGAGGATAGAGAGAGAGAGAAATGATAAAGAGAGAGGATAGATGGATACATACATACCTAATAAAATGAGAGAGAGAGGGTAAGTGGATAAATAGAAAGATAGACAGATATATAGATAATAGAATGATAGGGAGGATGAAAGATAGATAGATAGATAGATAGATAGATAGATAGATAGATAGATAGATAACAGAGAGATAGAGATGGGGTAAATAGATAGATAGATAGATAGATAGATAGATAATATAGAGATAGAGATGGGGTAAATAGATAGATAGATAGATAGATAGATAGATAGATAAGATAAAATAATAGAATGACAGCGAGAGAGGATAGATAGATAAATAGATAATTAGATAGATAGATAGATACATAGATACATAGATAATAGAATGATAGAGGGAGGGAGGGAGGGAGGGAGGGAGGGAGGGAGGGAGGGAGAGAAACAGATAGATAGATAGATAGATAGATAGATAGATAGATAGATAGATAGATAGATGATAACCACTTCCCCTGTCACAAACACAAACTTCCATGAACCCCAAGGGGACACATTTGGAACAACTCAAAATCCAACACAATTACTATTTTCTCTGTATTTTCTCTACACATTCAGACTGTTTTTCGTTGACTCCTACAACCAAACACATACACCTTTTTCTAATCCAAGTGCCTTCCTCTTGCACTTTACACCTCCCAGCTCCATTTCAGAGTACAACCAATCAAGCAGTGGGTTGTTGTGGATTTTCCGGGATGTCTGGCCATGTTCCAGAAACATTTATTTATTACTGTATTTTGCATTATTTTATTGTACTCTTATGTTTTATTTATTTTATTGTGATGTTTATTTTGTGTTTTCGGTTTAATTTTGTTGTAATGCATTTCTGGACTTGGCCTCATTGGGGAGATGGTGGCGGTGTATAGATAAAATTATTATTATTATTATTATCATTATCATTATTATTATTATTATTCTCTCCTGACATTTCACCTGCATCTATGGCAGGCATCCTCCGAGGTTGTGAGGTTGAGAAACTGCAAGTCGCTTCTGGTGTGAGAGAATTGGCCGACTGCAAGGACGTTGCCCAGGGGATGCCCGGATGATTTGATGTTTTTATCATCCTTGTGGGAGGCTTCTCTCATGTCCCCGCATGAGGAGCTGGAGCTGATAGAGGGAGCTCATCCGTCTCTCCCCGGATTCGAACCTGCGACCTGTCGGTCTTCAGTCCAGCCGGCACAGGGGTTTAACCCACTGCACCACTGGGGGCTGCCATAGATGTGGGTGAAACGTCAGGAGAGAATGCTTCTGGAACATGGCCAGACAGCCTGGAAAATCCACAACAACCCAGTGATTCTGGCCATAATAAATCAAGCATTTCTCCATATTCTGTCTCCAGGAAACCTATGGAAAGGCCGTATGTCATTTCCAGGAGAGTGCTTTGTATTCAGAAAGGAAACACTGAGCCATCTGGGTACGGTTCACCAACATTCGGCTCCCCAAAATGCAAAGTCCACAAAAAGTTGACTATTACAGGCAACAAGAGAAAGGTCTTTCATCGGCGGCTTTGCTATAAAACCTTAAGAGCTTCACGTCCTTATCCTCACCTCTCCGATAACAGTAAGCATGAAAAGCCGCTGAGCTCTCCTCAATTTTACTAAGGCGTTTACAGAAGGGGAGAAAAAAAAAAGGAGGGCAAGAAAAATCACTTACCCGGTAAGGACAACCACAAAATCCATCACGTTCCAGCCGTTTCGGAGATAAGAGCCTTTGTGAAAGACAAAGCCCAGCGCAATGATTTTGATGCCAGCTTCAAAGCAAAATATTCCAATAAAGTATGGCTCGGTGTCATCCTGAAAAGATAGCAAGGAGGAGAAGGAGGATATATTAATGGGTTGTTCACTGAAGGCAGTTCCTAAACACCTATGCAAATGACGGTTGGCCTGAGGTGCATCTGCACTGTAGAATTAATGCACATTTGGCAACTGAAATGGCTCAAAGCTATGGAATCATGGGAGTTGCAAGTCAATGAGGCATCAGCACTCAGAGGACTCAAAACTACATTTCCGATAATTTCAAGTTAATATGTTATTGAAACATTTCATGATTGGAATCCGAGTTTTCCGGGCTGTTCCAGAAGCACTCTCTCCTGACATTTCGCCTACATCTATGGCAGGCATCCTCAGAGGTTGTGAACTCTGTTGGATACTAGGCAAATGGGGTTTATATACCTACTTGACGTCACCTTGAAGTTGTTGTGGCCCAGTGTATATATATTTGTGTGTATGCGTGTATATATGTGTATATGTGGTTTTGCTAATGTGTTGCAATTTTTTTTGGCTTTTTAAGTCTCTTCCGCTGTGTTTTTCACTGTTTTCATGAGTGATGGTCACTCGTTGGCCTGATAGGTGTACTGTGTCCAAATTTGGTGTCAATTCGTCCAGTGGTTTTTGAGTTATGTTAATCCCACAGACGAACATTACATTTTTACTTAAATACTAGCTGTCCCCTACTACGTGTTGCTGTGGCACAGTCTATATGTATGTGTTTTGTGTGTATATATTTGTGTATATGTGTGTGTGTATATTTGTGTATGTATGTATATATATGTTTGTGTATATTTATGTTATTTTGCACATGCGTTATAATGTTGTTGTTTTTAATTTTCTGGCTGTTTAAGTCTCTTCTGCTGTTTTTTTCAGTGTTTTTATGAGTGATGGTCACTTATTGGCCTGATAGGTGTATTGTATCCAAATTTGGTGTCAATTTGTCCAGTGGTTTTTGAGTTCTGTTAATCCCACAAACGAACCTTACATTTTTATTTATATACTAGCTGTACCCGCCACATGTTGCTGTGGCCAACCGTCCCTCCCTCTTTCTTTCCTTCTTTCCCTCCTTCCTTCACTCCCTCTTTCCTTCCCTCCTTCCTTCCTTCCTTCCTTCCTTCCTTCCTTCCTTCCTTCCTTCCCGTCTTTCCTTCTCTTCTTCCTTCTCTATCTCTTTCCTTCTTTCCCCCTTTTTCTTTCTCTTCTGCTGTCTCTCTTTTCTTCCTTTTCTCTTTCCTTCTTTCCTTCCCTCCCTCTTTCTCTACATCTTCCCCCCTTCCTTCGCTCCCTCTTTCCTTCCTTATTTCCCTTTTTTCTTTCCTTCTCTCCTTCCTTCCTTCTCTAACTTTGCATCCTTCCCCCTTTTTCTTTCCCTCCCTCTTTCTCTCCTTTCTTCCTTCTCTACCTCTTTCCTTCCTTCTCTCTTTGCCTCCATGCTTCATTCTCCCTTTCCTTCTTTCTTTCCCTCCCTCCCTCTTTCTTTTCTTTCTTTCTTTTTTTTTCTCCCCTTCCCTCCCTCTTTCTTCCTTTTTTTCTGTATTGTCATTTAGCTTTTCATCATTTAGTTTTGGGGGTTTTTAAAGTTCCTTCTGTTGTGTTTTTCAGTGTTTTTATGAGTGAAGGACATACACTGGGTTGTTGGGTGTCTTGTGTCCAAATTTGATGTCAATTCGTCCAGTGGTTTTTGAGTTATGTTAATCCCACAAACGAACATTACATTTTTATTTATATAGACTAGCCATCCCCGCCACACGTTGCTGTGGCGCAGTCTGTGTATATGTGTTTTTTGTGTGTATATATTTCTGTATATGTTTATATATGTATTTGTGTGTATATGTGTGTGTGTGTGTGATTTTGTGCATGCGTTGTATTTTTGTTTTGGGTTTTTTTGGCTTTTAAGTCTCTTCTGCTGGGTTTTTCAATGTTTTTATGGGTGATGATCACTCGTTGGCCAGATAGGTGTCTTGTGTCCAAATTTGGTGTCAATTCATCCTGTGGTTTTTGAGTTATGTTAATCCCACAAACCAACATTACATTTTTATTTATATAGAAGATGGAATGTCCAAGGTGGTAGAAAGAACTCTTGTCTGTTTGAGTCAAGTGTGAGTGTTGCAATTGGCCACCTTGATTAGCATTGAATAGCCTTGCAGCTTCAAACCCTGGCTGTTTCCTGCCCCGGCGAAATCCTTTGTTGGGAGGTGTCAGCTGGCCCTGATTTTTTCTACTCTGGAATTCCCCCAGGCAGGAAGCAGCCAGGCTGTGATGCTGCAGGGCCATTCAATGCTAATTAAGCTGGCCAATTGCAACATTCACAGTTGCATAACACAGACAAGAGTTCTTTCTTCCACCCTGGATATTATTCGACAGATATATAAACCCCACTTGCCTAGTTTCCAACAGATCTCACAACTGATGAGGGTGCCTGCAATAGATGTGGGTGAAATGTCAGGAGGGAATGCTTCTGGAACATGGCCTGAGAGCCTGGAAAACTCACAACAACCCAGCAATTTCACATTAAACTGCACTGTATGGATGCACCCTTGTTTCTGCACATATGCTGTCATCTCACACAATGACGGTCAAAACACATCACAAAGGATCCAGAAATTGATGCTTCGAAATGCTTCCAAGTTTCTAGAAACTCAATAGTGTTCACTACTATCGGTTCCCAAAATACGTTTTCTCGGATTCCTGTTCGGTTGAGGTGTGTTGCACAAAGAGAGACTTGGGTAGGGGGGTTAAGCGGAGTTAATACGAGCGGCTGCACAGAGAGCCTGGGGTTAGGATCCCGAATCGGAGTCATTAGCCGAGTGAAAAAGCTGTCAAGTTCAATAAGGGAGAGGCCTGCTCTGCCCTGCCGCCATGTCAGAAGCATCCGCAAAAGCAAGGCAAACGGAGCCTTGGGATGACAAGCAGCACATCCTTGTACACAAGAGAAACCTGCAGGAATTAGTTACATCCAGGGCCATGTGCTTCGGCTTCTTCTCCTCTGCCAATGCGGCACGAGAGACGTCCCAAAAGCCATCCTTGGAGGCCAAAGGAAACATTTCACCGTCAGCATCCACTACAGGGAATGGAAATCGACCCTCTAATCCAGGCATGGTCAAATCCAGGCCCGCGGGCCGGATGCGGCCCCTTGGGCTCTTTTCTCAGGCCTTCCTCTCTCTCACCAGCCTATCCTTCCTCCCTTCTGTCTTTCCTTCCATTCTTCCCTTCCTTCCTTACCTCCTTCTTTCTCCCTCCTTCGTTCCCACCCTTTTGTCCTTCCTTCTCTTTTTCCTTCCTCCTTCCCTTACTTCCTTCCCTCCCTCTTTCTCCTTCCCTCCTTCCTTCCCATCCTTTCATCCTTCCTTCTTTCTTTCCTTCCTCCTTCCATTCTTCTCTTCCTTCCTTGCCTCCTTCTTTCTCCCTCCTTCGTTCCCACCCTTTTGTCCTTCCTTCTCTTTTTCCTTCCTCCTTCCCTTACTTCCTTCCCTCCCTCTTTCTCCTTCCCTCCTTCCTTCCCATCCTTTCATCCTTCCTTCTCTCTTTCCTTCCTCCTTCCATTCTTCTCTTCCTTCCTTGCCTCCTTCTTTCTCCCTCCTTCGTTCCCACCCTTTTGTCCTTCCTTCTCTTTTTCCTTCCTCCTTCCCTTACTTCCTTCCCTCCCTCTTTCTCCTTCCCTCCTTCCTTCCCATCCTTTCATCCTTCCTTCTCTCTTTCCTTCCTCCTTCCATTCTTCCCTTCCTTCCCTGCCTCCTTCTTTCTCCCTCCTTCGTTCCCACTCTTTTGTCCTTCCTTCTCTTTTTCCTTCCTCCTTCCCTTACTTCCTTCCCTCCCTCTTTCTCCTTCCCTCCTTCCTTCCCATCCTTTCATCCTTCCTTCTCTCTTTCCTTCCTCCTTCCATTCTTCCCTTCCTTCCCTGCCTCCTTCTTTCTCCCTCCTTCTTTCCCACCCTTTTGTTCTTCCTTCTCTTTTTCCTTCCCCTTACTTCCTTCCCTCTTTCTCCTTCCCTCCTTCCTTCCCACCCTTTCATCCTTCCTTCTCTCTTTCCTTCCTCCTTCCATTCTTCCCTTCCTTCCTTACCTCCTCTTTCCTCCCTCCCTCCATCCTTCCCATCCTTTTGTCCTTCTTTCTCTTTTTCTTTCCTCTGTCCCTTAATTCCTACCTCCCCCTTTCTCCTTCCCTCCTTCCTTCCCACCCATTCGTCCTTCCTTCCCTTTTTCCTTCCTCCTTCCATCCTTTCCTTCCTTCCTTCCCTCCCTTGTTCTCCCTCCCTCCATCCTTCCCACTCTTTCATCCTTCCTTCTCTTTTTCCTTCCTCTCTCCCTTGCTTCCTTCCCTCCCTTTCTCCTTCCTTCCTTACATCCGTCCGTCCTTCCTTCTCTTTTTCTTTCCTCCTTCCATCCTTGCCTTCCTTCCTTCCCTCCCTCTTTCCTTCCCACCCTTTCACGTCCTTCCTTCTCTTTCCCCTTCTATCCTTCCCTTCCTTAGTTACTTCCCTTTTTCTCCCTCCTTCCTTCCCACCCTTTAATCCTTCCTTCTCTTTTTCCTTCCTCTGTCCCTTTCTTCCTTCTCTCCCTCTTTCTCCTTCCCTCCTTCCTTCCCTTCCAACCTGTCATTCTTCCTTCCTTCTTTCCTCCCTCCTTCCATCACTCCCTCTTTCTCCTTTCTTCCTTACCTCCCTCTTTCTCCCTCCTTCATTCCCACCCTTTTGTCCTTCCACCCTTTTGTCCTTCCTTCTCTTTTTCCTTCCTCCTTCCCTTACTTCCTTACTTCTTTCTTTCTCCTTCTTTCCCTCCTTCCTTCACTTCCACCCTGTCATTCTTCATTCCTTCCTTCTTTCCTCCATCCTTCCATCACTCCCTCTTTCTCCTTCCTTACCTCCCTCTTTCTCCCTTCCTCCTTCCTTCCCACCCTTTCGTCCTTCTCTTTTTCCTTCCTCCTTCCCTTACTTCCTTACTTCTTTCTTTCTCCTTCTTTCCCTCCTTCCTTCACTTCCACCCTGTCATTCTTCATTCCTTCCTTCTTTCCTCCCTCCTTCCATCACTCCCTCTTTCTCCTTCCTTACCTCCCTCTTTCTCCCTTCCTCCTTCCTTCCCACCCTTTCGTCCTTCCTTCTCTTTTTCCTTCCTCCTTCCCTTACTTCCTTACTTCTTTCTTTCTCCTTCTTTCCCTCCTTCCTTCCCTTCCACCCTGTCATTCTTCCTTCCCTCTTTCCTTCCCACCCTTTCACATCCTTCCTTCTCTTTCCCCTTCCATCCTTCCCTTAGTTACTTCCATCTTTCTCCTTCCCTCCTTCCTTCCCACCCTTTTGTCCTTCCTTCTCTTTTTCCTTCCTCCATCCCTTTCTTCCTTCCCTCCCTCTTTTTCCTTCCTATCGTCCTTCTTTTCCATCCTGTCATTCTTCCTTCTTTCCTCCTTCCTTCACTCCCCCTTTCTCCTTCCTTCCCTTCCTCCCTTTTGTCTTTCTTTCCTTCCTTCTCTCTTTCCTTCCTCCTTACCTCCTACCCTTTCCTCCCTCTTCCTCCTTCCACTCTTTCATGAAAATGAACAAAATCTGGGTACCAGTATTTAAAAACTCTAAAATCAGGACAGTAGATAAAGAACAACACTTAAAAACAGGGGAATTCCAGACATGGAACAATCAGGCCCAACTAACACCTCCCAACAAAGGATTCCCCCATGCAGGAAGAAGCCAGGCTTTGAAGCTGCACAGCCATTAAATGTCAATCAAGGTGTCCATTTCATAGAATCATAGAATCAAAGAGTTGGAAGAGACTTCATAGGCTATCCAGTCCAACCCCCTGCCAAGAAGCAGGAATATTGCATTCAAATCACCCCTGACAGATGGCCATCCAGCCTCTGTTTAAAAGCTTCCAAAGAAGGAGCCTCCACCACACTCCGGGGCAGAGAGTTCCACTGCTGAACGGCTCTCACAGTCAGGAAGTCCTTCCTCATGTTCAGATGGAGGAAGAACTTCCTGACTGCGAGATCCATTCAGCAGTGGAACTCTCTGCCCCGGAGTGTGGTGGAGGCTCCTTCTTTGCAGCATTCTCACTTGCCTCAGGCAGACAAGAGTTCTTTCTCCCACCCTGGACATCATTCCACAGGTATATAAACCTCACTTGCCTCGTTTCCAACAGACCTCACAACCTCCGAGGATGCCTGCCATAGATGGAAGTGAAATGTCAGGAGAGAATGCTTCCAAAACATGGCCAGACAGCAATCTATTAATTCTGGCCATGAAAGCCTTCAACAACACTTTACATTATTCTATGTAAAGGTTCTATGTTTCTGCATCGCAATAGGGCTGGACTAGATGACCTTTGGGGTCCCGTCCAGTTCTTTGATTCTATAGAAGATCCCTTTCTTGAAGCGCTCCTCTCTCCTGTCTTTCATTTAGAGAAAAGCATATTTTCATAGCGATAGCAGCTGCCGCTCTGCAGTTTCAACCTCGGCGGGATATTGCTGGCATGCTCCGAGCCTGGCTATTGACCTGAGCAGGGAATTTATGACTCATCGACTCAGTCGGGAAAGTCATGATCCCAAACCCCTGGGATGGACAAATCTGTTTCCCTTTCTCCCGCATTCAAATGTTGCAAATGTTGGCAAATTCCAACCTGGATAATGTCAAAAATTCCCCACCTTGCAAGGTCACCAACCATACCGAATGAAGGGTGCTGGGCTCTATAGTCCCCAAAAGGACATTAATAATGTATTATTATTATTATTTTCACAAATACTTATAAATAACTGTTTATATTTTCCACACACTTGTGTTACATTCTATGTCACAAGTTCATGACTGCATGCAACAACAAACAAGATATCAAGGGTCTAGAGAACAAGCCCTATGAGGAGCGGCTTAAAGAGCTTGGCACGTTTAGCTTGAAAAAGAGAAGATTGAGAGGAGACATGATAGCCATGTAAAAATACATGAGAGGAAGTCATAGGGAGGAGGGGGGGGGGAGCTTGTTTTCTGCTGTCCTGGAGACTAGGACGCAATGGAGCAATGGCTTCAAACTACAGGAAAGGATATTCCACCTGAACATGAGGAAGAACTTCCTGACTATAAGAGCCATTCAGCTGTGGAACTCTCTGCCCCAGAGTGTGATGGAGGCTCCTTTTTTGGAAAGGATATTCCACCTGAACATGAGGAAGAACTTCCTGACTATAAGAGCCGTTCAGCAGTGGAACTCTCTGCCCCAGACTGTGGTGGAGGCTCCTTCTTTGGAGGCTTTGAAACAGAGGCTGGATGGCCATCTGTCGGGGGTGCTTTGAATGCGATTTTCCTGCTTCTTGGCAGGGAGTTGGACTGGATGACCCATGAGGTCTCTTCCAACTCTATGATTCTATGAGTCTATATAGAAAGTAAACAACAATGTAAGCTTCCCAGAGTATAATGCATACTTGTTCCAAACAGATATGTGGCTTGGTTTTGGTTCCAAGAGAACTACTCGGAACCAAAACCTGATCAGGGTGAGCTCCTGGTGTTTAGCCCAGCTTCTGCCTACCTAGCAGTTTCGAAAACAGCAATGTGAGTAGGTAAATAGGTACTACTTAGCGGGGAGGTATTTAAGGCACCCATAAGGAAATGCTAGAAAAATTTGCATGTTTTTGAACTGCTAGGTTGGCAGAAGCTGGGACTAACAGCAGGCACTCTCGCCACTCCCCGGATTAGAACTGGCAACCTTTTGGTCAGCGAGTTCCACAACTCAGTGCTTCAACCCATTGCAAATTAAAATTTATGTATTTACAGCATTTATATGCCGCCCTTCTCACTCCGAAGGGGACTCAGAACAGCCTAGAAGATATATATATACATACACACACACACACACACACACACACACTCTATATATATATATATACACACACACACATATACACACACACACACTATATATATATATATATATATATATATATATATATATATACACACACACACACACACACTATATATATATATATATATATACACACACACACACACAATATATTATATTGGTAGCATAGCACAACATCAGCATTATACTGTATATTACTATATTGTACTATGGAGCATAGTGGGTTAAACCACTGAGCTGCTGAACTTGTTGACCGAAAGGTTGCAGGTTTGAATCCTGGGAGCAGTATGAGCTTCCTCTATCAGCCCCAGCTTCTTCTGAAGATCTACAGAGATACTCGCAGGAACATCTCAGCAAGCAAGAGTCCAAAAGTGGCAGGCTAAAAACTGGAACCTCAATCAGTGGCTGAGACTGGAGGAGAAACTGGGTGACTGCCAACCTAGCAGTTCAGAAACATGCAAATGTGAGTAGGAAGGTAACATGGTGTTCCATGCAGTCATGCAGGCCACATGACCTTGGAGGTGTCTATGGACAACGCCGGCTCTTCGGCTGAGAAATGGAGATGAGCACCAACCCCCAGAGTCGGATACGACTGGACTTAATGTCAGGGGAAAAACCTTTATCTATTAT
The DNA here is from genome assembly GCF_037176765.1 of Anolis sagrei. Lineage (NCBI taxonomy): Eukaryota > Metazoa > Chordata > Lepidosauria > Squamata > Anolidae > Anolis > Anolis sagrei. The sequence continues at coordinate 9,546,348 of NC_090031.1, read as the reverse complement.
TATTATTATTATTATTATTATTATTATTATTATTATTCCCAACACTTACCAGCCTCTCCGACATCGGGGTCTTGTCTCCATCCGGTAAATGTTGCTCCAAAGCCAGCACAATGCAGTTCGCGATAATGGTCGCCAAGATCATATACTCAAATGGAGTGGAGTCGACGGTTAAGGAAGAAAAACAAAAGAGCTTCCCAACAGCAACATCAGCCATCATGAGGATTGATACAACTTTCATCAGCTTCCAGTCTATTCAGATACCATTCGTTTCCCAGGATCGTGAATCATCCTCTCTGTTCAAAGCACAAGCCTTGCAACACTCTCCAAACAAGCAAATCCCATTGGATCTTGGGTTAGTGGGGTTATGATCTGATTGGGATACCCTCGTGAATAACCAGGTGCTGAGGGCTATATTTCAGAGGAAGGCACTGGCTAAACCACTTGGAAAGTGGAGTGGAAGAAGCAAAGACCACCAGTATTGAAGCGATGGTCCTCCGCCATCAACTCCACTGGACCGGCTACATTGTCCGGATGCCCAGAATCTTGGGAAGACGAGCGGACAAATGTCAGCGTGCTGGAAGAAGCAAAGACCACCAGCATTGAAGTGATGGTCCTCCACCATCAACTCCGCTGTTGTCCAGATGCCCGACCACCGTCTCCCAAAACAGTTGCTCTATTCCGAACTCAAGAATGGAAAATTGAATGTTGGAGGACGGGAAAGGAGATTTAAAGATGGGCTCAAAAACTCTGGCATAGACATTGAAAACTGGGTAGCCCCGGCCCTTGAGCGCTCCAGCTGGAGGTCAGCTGTGACCAGCATTGCTGCAGAATTTGAAGAGGCATGAATGGAGGGCGAAAGAGAGAAACGTGGCAAGAGGAAGGCGCGTCAAGCAGGCCCGTAGCCAGGATTTCGTTTCGGGGGGGGGGGGGGGGGCTAAAAAATTTTCAGGGAGGGTTTTGGGGAGGGGCTGAGTTTCGGGGGGGGGGCTGAGTCTGAGTGAAAGCTTTTGTATCGTTACCCCAATACCCCCATGCATATGGGATATATTGAGCATGGTGATCAGATCATGATATGAATAAACATAACAGTTTAAATAATGCACCAGTAAGGCCTTTTCGCAAACCACCATGAGAATTTCGGGGGGGGAGGGGGCTGAAGCCCCTCAAGCCCCCCCCCCCCCCCCCCGGCTACATGCCTGCCGTCAAGCCAACCCCGACCGGGACCGCCTTCCACCTGGAAATCGATGCCTTCACTGTGGGAGAAGAAGCAGATCAAGAATAGGGCTCCACAGTCAACTACGGACCCACCGCCAGGAGTACCATCATCCTTGGACTACGAAGGATCGCCTAAGTAAGTAAATTTGGAATCATACAATCATATGATTCATATATAATCATAGAATCCCTATAAAGTTCTGGAGAAACTTATCCTGCAAAGAATTATGGGAAGGAAAATAGACCCGTTTATGATCCCACGGCAAGCTGGTTTCAGGGAAGGCAAAAGCTGCACATCACAAGTGCTGAACCTGACTCAGCACATACAAGATAGCTTTCAAAGGCAGCAGATCACAGGAGCTGTCTTCATAGACCTGTCAGCAGCTTATAATACTGTAAATCATCGCCTCCTCCTGAGAAATATGTATAACATCACAAAAGGTTACCACCTCACCCACTTCATAGGAAATCTGCTACAAAACAGGAGCTTTTTTGTTGAGTTCCAGGTTCAGAGATGTAGATGGTGGAAACAGAAGAACGGTCTGCCTCAGGGGAGTGTGCTTGCTCCATCCATGTTCAACATTAACACAGATGACCAGCCACTTCCAGAAGGGACAGAGAGTTTCATCTATGCTGACGATCATGCCATCACCGCCCAAGCAGGGAGCTTTGAAATGTTTGAACAGAAGCTTTCCAAAGCTTTAGGTGCTCTTACAACCAAATACAGGGAAAGCTAGCTATCCTAATCCATCTAAAACACAGACATGTGTTTTTCATCTTAAGAACAGACAAGCATCTTGAGGTCTTGGGATGACCTGGGAAGGAATCCCACTGGAGCATTGCAGCGCACCCAAATACATGGGAGTTACCCTAAACCGTTCTCTGATCTAAAAGAAGCACTGCCTGAATATCAGGCAAAAAGTAGGAGCCAGAAATAATATCATACGAAAGCTGACTGGCACAACCTGGGGATCACAACTAGACACAGTGAAGACATCTGCCCTTGCGCTTTGCTACTCCGCTGGTGAGATGTATTCCCAGTGTGGAATACATCTCACCATGCTAAAACAGTGGATGTGGCTCTTAATGAGACACGACTCATTATCACAGGATGGCTACACTATACACCACTGGAGTAATTATACTGCTTTAGCCAGTATCAAACTGCCTGACATCCGTTGGGAAGGAGCAGCCTGTAATGAAAGGACCAAGGCATTGATATTTCCAGCACATCCTCTATTCTGATATCAGCTAGCATGCCAATGTCTTAAATCAAGAAACAGCTTCCAAAGATCCACAGAGACACTTGCAAGAACAGCTCAGCAAACAAGAGTCCAAAAGTGGGAGGCAAAAACCCAGAACCTCAATCAGTGGTTGAGACCGGAGGAGAAACTCCCTTCTGGCCACACAGAAGACTGGACGACTTGGAAGGCGCTGAACAGATTGCGCTTTGGCACCAGCCATGAAAGCCTTTGTCAGTACATCATCATCATCATCATCATCATCATCATCATCATCATCATCATTTATTATTATTATTATTATTATTATTATTATTATTATTATTTTACTGACACAAAAACACAGTATGTCACAGCTAATGAGATCTATATGCTGGATTTGTGTCACAAAATCACAAGTCGAACACTTCCCAAGCATCCAGAACTGTGTGATATATTTTCGAATGATGCGCGCAGATCCAAGTCAGGTGGCCTTTTGCAGTTGACAGATCGTGATTTTGTCAATGTTTATTGTTTCCAAATGCCAACTGAGATCTTTTGGCACGGCACCCAGTGTGCCGATGACCACTGGGACCACCTGTACTGGTTTATGCCGGAGCCTTTGCAGTTCTATTATTATTATTATTATTATTATTATTATTATTATTATTATTATTGGAGGCCTCGGTGGTGAAGTGGGTTAAACCCCTGTGCTGGCAGGACTGTTTATTGTTTCCAAATGCCACCAAATGAGATCTTTTGGCATGGCACCTAGAGTGTCGATGACCACTGGGACCACCTGTACTGGTTTATGCCAGAGCCTTTGCAGTATTATTATTATTATTATTATTATTATTATTATTATTGCTATTATTATTATTAATATTAATATCACAAAAGACTACCACCTCACCTGCCTCATAGGAAACCTGCTACAAAACAGGAGCTTTTTTGTTGAGTTCCAGGGCCAGAGAAGCAGATGGCGGAAACAGAAGAACGGCCTCCCTCAGGGGAGCGTGCTTGCCCCATCCATGTTCAACATCTACACAAATGACCAGCCACTGCCAGAAGGGACAGAGAGTTTCATCTATGCTGATGATCGTGCCATTACTGCTCAAGCAGGGAGCTTTGAGACGGTAGAACAGAAGCTCTCCGAAGCTCTAGGTGCTCTTACCGCCTACTACAGGGAAAACCAGCTGATCCCTAATCCATCTAAAACACAGACATGTGCCTTTCATCTCAAGAACAGAGAAGCATCCCGAGCTCTGAAGATCACCTGGGAAGGAATCCCACTGGAGCATTGCAGCGCACCCAAATACCTGGGAGTCACTCTGGACCATGCTCTGACCTACAAGAAGCACTGCCTGAACATCAAACAAACAGTGGGTGCCAGAAACAATATCATACGAAAGCTGACTGGCACAACCTGGGGATCACAATCAGATACAGTGAAGACATCTGCCCTTGTGCTGTGCTACTCTGCTGCTGAGTATGCATGCCCAGTGTGGAACACATCTCACCACACTAAAACAGTGGATGTGGCTCTGAATGAGACATGCCGCATTATCATGGGGTGTCTGCGCCCTACACCACTGGAGAAATTCACACTCCCATTTTCTCAGTGTGGGAAGCAGAGTGAACCACAAGCTTGTAAAACACCACATCTTCGCGTCCACGGGGTCTTTGTGCTGTTGGCTCACCCCAAATATGGCTATCGCTGTCCCTATGCTTACAGGCTGAGGCCTCCTCCACTCCCTATGCCTTTCGTAATGCTCGCACAGACAGCCATCCGCCCATCCGCTGATTCTATTTACCCTCTCCATGCGCTCCCTCCCTTCCTCCCTGCGCACACATTGCTTCAGCCGTGTGCTGTGTTGCTAAGAGCAGGCCTGGTTGCTGGTTATTAGCTGTGTGATTCCAGATCAAAAGAAAACAACAGGCATCCCCCTTGGGAAGGCGGCTGGTGCGCTCCTGACACTGGCAAGAACCAGTTAATGTGCATGTATATACACACACACACACAGAGGATTAGCAACACAACCATTCGCTCCTCTGGGAAGAGCCGTGATCGTTCCATTGAGGAATGAACTCTCGTACATACTTACGAGGAACCGACGATATTTGCCACATTTTTATTTATATAGATTATTATTATTATTATTATTATTATTATTATTATTATTATTATTATATATTTATTATTATTATTATTATTATTATTATTATTATTACTATTTCACGGGATCACGACTGCATGTAACAACAACAAACAAGATGCTAGCTGGCCCTGATTGTTTCCTATCTGGAATTCTCCCGTTTTCTTTATGAACAACACTCAGGAAAAAAAAAACTCTAAAAAAAACTCTAAAATCAGGACAGTAAATAAAGAGCAATGCTCAAAAAACAAGGAAATTCCACACAATAAACAATCAGGGCCAGCTAACACCTCCCAACAAAGGTGCTAGCTGGCCCTGATTGTTTCCTATCTGGAATTCTCCTGGTTGTTGCTCTTTATGAACATAATCTGACTACCATTATTTTTTTTAAAAAACTCTAAAATCAGCATAGTAAATAAAGAGCGACACTCAAAAAACAAAGGAATTCCACACAAGAAACAATCAGGGCCAGCTAACACCTTCCTATCTGAAATTCTCCTGATTGTTGCTCTTTATGAACATAATCTGGCTACCAGTATTTTTTAAAAAAACTCTAAAATCAGGACAGTAAATAAAGAGCAATGCTCAAAAAACAAAGGAATTCCACACAAGAAACAATCAGGGCTAGCTAACACTTCCCAACAAAGGTGTTAGCTGGCCCTGATTGTTTCCTATCTGGAATTCTCCAGTTTTCTGGTTGTTGCTCTTTATGAACATAATCTGGCTACCAGTATTTAAAAAAAGCTCTAAAATCAGGACAGTAAATAAAGAGCAATGCTCAAATAACAAGCGAATTCCACACAAGAAACAATCAGGGCCAGCTAACAACAAAGGATTCCCCCTGCCAGGAAACAGCCAGGCTTTGAAGCTGCAAGTCTATTCAGTGCTAATCAAGGTGGCCAATTGCAACATTCACACGTGCCTCAAACAGACAAGCGTTGTTTCTCCCACCCTGGCCATTATTCCACAGATATATAAACCCAATTTTCCTAGTTTACAACAGACCTCACAACCTCTGAGGATGCCTGCCACAGATGCAGGCGAAACGTCAGGAGAGAATGCTTCTGGAACATGGCCAGACAGTTAAAAAAAATTTGCAACAATCCAGTGATTCTGGCTATGAAAGCCTTCGACAATACAACAAACAAGATATGCCAAGAAAACAACAATGTAAACATCCCAGAGTATAATGCAAACTTGTCCCAGCATGAGTTTAGGTTAAGTCTCTTTACTTGCCATTTGAATCCACTCCTCCATTGTGTCCTAAGTCTCCAGATTGCCCACTCCTCGATGTAGCATTGATCAATAGGTTGCTGTGAGTTTTCCAGGCTGTCTGGCTGTGTTCCAGAAGCATTCTCTCCTGACGTTTCGCCCACATCTATGGCAGGCATCCTCAGAGGTTGCGAGGTCTGTTGGAAACTAGGCAAGTGGGGTTTATATATCCTCATAATATCCAGAGTGGAAGAAAGAACTCTTGTCTGCGTTACGCAAGTGCGAATGTTGCAGTTGGTCAGCTTGATTAGCACTGAATGGCCCTACAGCATCACAGCCTGGCTGCTTCCTGCCTGGGGGAATTCCAGACTAGAAACAATCAGGGCCAGCTAACACCTCCCAACAAAGAATCCCCCCAGGCAGGAAGCAGCCAGGCTTTGAAGCTGCAACGCTTTTCAATGCTAATCAAAGTGGCCAATTGCAACTCACACAACAAAAGTAATTTCTCCCACCCGGGACATTCCATCTTCTATCTATATAAATAAAAATGTAATGTTTGTTTGTGGGATTAACATAACTCAAAAACCACTGGACGAATTGACATGAAATTTGGACACAGTCCAACGAGTGTCCATCACCCCTAAACACACACACTCACACACACAAAACCCCATCGGAACAGACTTAAAACCCCCAAAATATACCATATATACATATAACATACACTGATATACATATACACATGGACACATTCATACACACAAATATACACATATACACACACATACATACGTATACATACATATATATACACACACATATGTGTATATATACATATAAACATATATACATATGTATATATGTATACACACACATATATGTATATGTATACATATACCATATATACATATACACATACACTCATATACATATGCACATGGACACATTCATACACACAAATATACACATATACACACATACATATACATACACACACATATATGTATATATACATATATACATATATATGTGTATATATGTATATATACACACAGATATATGTATACATATATGTATATGTATACATATACAAGCACACACATATACATACATACATATATACACACAAATATGCATATAGACAAGCACACACATATACAGAATATGTATGTACACATATAAACACACAAATACACAAATCTATATGCACACATATATACACCCATATATATATATATATATATATATATATATATATATACACACACACACACACACACACACACACACATGCAAACACACATATATACACAAATATATATATACACACACACATAAACATATATATATACACACACAAAACACATATACACAGACTGGGCCACAGCAACGCGTGGCAGGGGATGGCTAGTATAAATAAAAATGTAATGTTTGTTTGTGGGATTAACATAACTCAAAAACCACACACAAATATACATATATATACACACATATACATATACACGCACACGCATATACATACAGACATATATACACACAAATATGCATATAGACAAGCACACACAAACTGACACCAAATTTGGACACAATACACCTATCAGTCCAACGAGTGACCATCACTCATAAAAACACTGAAAAACACAGTGGAAAAGACTTATATCTGTGTATCTGTGGAATGATGTCCAGTGTGGGAGAAAGAACTCTTGTCTGCTTTAGGCATGCTGCAAATGGCCACCTTGGTTGATATTTAATGGCCGTGCAGCTTCAAAGCCTGGCTTCTTCCTGCCTGGGGGAATCCTTTGTTGGGAGGTGTTAGCTGGGCCAGATTATTTCATGTCTGGAGTTCCCCTTTTTTCTGAGTGTTGTTCTTTATGTACTCCAAGTGGCCAGCTACTAGTCAAAGAACATTTACTATAATGCCATGTTTTTAAACTTTGTGTTTTTTTAATGCATTACAACTGTGATAAATAATAAATTATGTGATAAATAAATACTAGCAATAGAAGCAAAATTATAAATATATGCCTTTTTAAAAAAATCACATCAAGAGCAAGCATCCATCAAATCAGCATAGGATTGATGCTCCTTGCAACAGGCTTCTTCCACCTCAGAAGAGCTTTTCCCAACGTAACTGGATCATGCAAGCAAAAAAACTCATCGATATACATATAAATCTAATTTTCCTAGCTCCAACAGACCTCACAAACTCTGAGGATGCTTGCCATAGATGCAGGCAAAATGTCAGGAGAGAATGCTACTAGAACATAGCCATATAGCCCAGAAAAACCTACAACAACCCAGTGATTCCAGCCATGAAAGCCTTCGACAATACAGGAAAACTCATATTGTTTATTATTCTCTAATGAATGGTAGCCACTGCCAGGGATTGGCTGAAACTATCAGGAGGATGCTCAAATCCCGGGCCAAAACAGAGGCAGAGCCTCACCATTCCCAGGATTATACGCAGTCGCACTCAAGAGAGCAAACCAGCAGATATGCCACACCTTCTGTGAATTGCTATCACAGATGCAGCAATTTTGATACACACTCCACCGCTTCGTTTCCCAGGCAAGACAGCTTGATTTCTCAAAATCCCTCCGAAACGACGCCTTTCCTTGGGAATTGGTCAAGGCTTGGGAGAAAGTGGTGGTGACCTTTATATGGTTTTCTGAGATGAGCAAGACTCAGGTTTGGCCTCTAAAATACAGCCTACAGCACCTGGATTCGAGGGCGGTCTCCCATTCGAGTCCGAACCACAGCTGACTCTGCTTAGCTTCCAAGACCAGGCGAGAAATGGGGCTTCATGCCTATGGAGATCAATGATGCTCAAACTCTGGTAACACAATGAGCTCAACCCTTGTGCAGCTGAACTGCTGCCCTAAAGTCCCCCTCGGGTTGAGATAGAGTGGGGTGGAAATAAAATAAGTAAATCAATAAATATGATTATTGATTGATTATTTATTTATTTATTAAATTCCTACCCCACTCTATCTCAATTAGTAAAAGCCATGTTTACACAAAAACAGCAATACATAGCACAGTCAGGGTGTCATAGAGTGGGGTAGAAATAAAGTAAATATTATGATTATTGATTGATTGATTATTTATTGATTACATTCCTACCCTGCTCTATCTCAATTATTAAATGCCATGATTACACCCCCCAAAAAAATACATAGCACAATCGGGGTGACATAGAGTGGGGTAGAAATAAAGTAAATATTATGATTATTGATTGATTATTTATTTATTTATTAAACTCCTACCCCGCTCTATCTCAATTATTAAATGCTATGACTACACAAAAACAATACATAACACAGTCGGGGTGACATAGAGTGGGGTAGAAATAAAGTAAATAAATAAATATGATTATTGATTGATTGATTGATTATTTATTGATTACTTATTGATTGATAGATTATTTGTTTATTTTTTACATTCCTACCCCGCTCTATCTCAATTATTGAATGCCATGATTACACAAAAACAACAATACATAGCACAATTGGGGTGACATAGAATGGGGTAGAAATAAATTAAATAAATAAATATGATAATTATTGATTGATTGATTATTTAACTTCCTACCCCACTCTATCTCAATTATTAAATGCCATGATTACACAAAAATAATACATAGCACAGTCGGGGTAACATAGAATGGGGTAGAAATAAAGTAAATAAATATGATTATTGATTGATTATTGATTGATCACTTATTGATTGATTGATTACTTATTTATTTATTTATTATATTCCTACTCCACTCTATCTCAATTATTACACGTCATGATTACACAAAAACAACAATTCATAGCACAATTGGGGTGACATAGAGTGGGGTAGAAATAAAGTAAATAAATAAATATTATGATTATTGATTGATTATTTATTTATTAAATTCCTACCCTGCTCTATCTCAATTATTAAATGCCATGATTACACAAAAACAACAATTCATAGCACAATTGGGGTGACATAGAGTGGGATAGAAATAAAGTAAAGTAAATAAATATTCTGATTATTGATTGATTGATTATTTATTTATTTATTCAATTCCTACCCTGCTCTATCTCAATTATTAAATGCCATGATTACACAAAAACAACAATTCATAGCACAATTGGGGTGACTTAGAGTGGGGTAGAAATAAAGTAAATAAATAAATATGATGATTATTGATTGATTATTGATTGATTATTTATTTATTCAATTCCTACCCCCACTCTACCTCAATTATTAAATGCCATGATTACACAAAAAATATATATACATAGCACAGTCGGGGTGACATAGAGTGGGGTAGAAATAAAGTAAGTAAATAAATATTATGATTATTGATTGATTATTGATTGATTACTTATTGATTGATTATTTATTGATTTATTCAATTCCTACCCCTCTCTATCTCAATTATTAAATGTCATGATTACACAAAAACAACAATACATAGCACAATCAGGGTGACATAGAGTGGGGTAGAAATAAAATAAATATGATGATTATTGATTGATTATTTATTTATTTATCAAATTCCTACCCCGCTCTATCTCAATTATTAAATGCCATGATTACACAAAAACAACAATACATAGCACAATTGGGGTGACATAGAGTGGGGTAGAAATGAAGTAAATAAATAAATATGATGATGATTGATTATTGATTGATTGATTGATTGATTATTTATTGATTAAATTCCTTCCAAGCTCTATCTCAGTTATTAAATGCCATGATGACACAAAAACAACAATATATAGCACAGTTCAACTTTTAAAACTAGGTAATATAAATACAATTAAAACATGTTAAGACATAGCATCAGTCCCATAGTCATTGTCCAACTGCTTCTTATGTCGGTACCGTGAACTGCGCTCTGGCTGCATCCCGAATAGATTGCTGCAGTGCGCTCTACATGGGGTTGCCTTTGAAGACTGTTCGGAAGCTTCAAGTGGTCCAACGGGCAACAGCCAGGTTGCTCACCGGAGCAGCGTATAAGGAGCACACAACCTCCCTGTTATGTCAGTTCCACTCCACTTCTGAGCACAATTCAAAGTCGTGGCTTTAGCCTATAAAGCTCTAAATGGTTCTGGCCCAATTTACTGGTCTGAACGTATCCCCCTCTATGAGCCAGTTAGAACATTAAGATTGTCTAGGGAGGCCCTGCTCTCGGTCCCACTTCCTTCAAAAGTGCAACTGGTGGTGATGAGAGACAGGGCCTTCTCAGTGTTGGCCCCTTGGCTGTGCAACTCCCTCCCCAGTGACATCAGAGCAGCTCCCTCCCTCCTGGCCTTCAGACGGAAAGTGAAAACCTAGCTCTGAGGCCAAGCCTTTGGAGATTCAGAGCAGAGTCTGGAGCTGTCCAAGTGCTGAAAGCAAGGCTCTATCCAATAGACTCAGAGCCGAACCTGGAGCTGTCCAAGTGCTGAAAGCAAGGCTTTGGAGATTAATGTGTAGTGCAACAATAGCTTCAAAATAGGTGCAAACCGATCTTCTGAATGGTCTCGGATTATGATTGAGGATGGCGTGATTTTAATAGTGAATGCAATGCTGTATATGTTATATTGTGCATTTAATTTTAATATTAATTTTTTAACTTAAGTGTACTTTAACTGTTTGTTGTCCAAAGGCATTGAATAGTTGCCATATGTAAAGCTGCCTTGAGTCCACTTTGGGGTAGAGAAAGGAGGGATACAAATAGAGTTATATAGCTATAGTTTATTTATTTATTTATTTGCAACACCCCAAAGGGGACTCAGAGCGGCGTACAAGATATATATACATACAATATATTACATTATTAGCATAGTACAATATCAGGATTAAATATTACTATATTGTACTATACCATTATATTGTAATATTATTAGTAATATTACATGTAATATAAATATATATATTTATAATATCATATAATATATTGTATATACATATAATATTTGTAATAATATGATATTATAATTATATATTTATATTACATGTAATATTACTAATTATTATATTATATTATATTATATTATATTATATTATATTATTACATTATATTATATTATTAATTCTGCTATTCCCCAAATGCCTAGTGCCGCAGCCAAGTTTTAAGTTTTTTTTCCCCTAAAGACCAAGAGGGAGGAGGTCAATCTAATATCACTGGGGAGGGAGTTCCATAGCCAAGGAGCCACCACTGAGAAGGCCCTGTCTCTCGTCCCCACCAGTCGCACCTGAAGAGGAGGTGGAACCAAGAGCAGGACCTCCCCTGAAGATCTTAACACCCGAACTGGTCCATAGCAGGAGATATGTTTGGACAGATATGATGATGATGATGATGATGATGATGATGATGATCCTGCTGACTTCTTCCTCCCAACCAGAAAGCGCGACCTGGGCCTCTTTAGAGCCATGGCTCTGAGAAGGAGGTCAAAGACCCCCTTGCCTCCCATACCCCCAAACCCCAAATGATATTCGCTTGGTGTACTGCAAAGGAGGTGGGACCAAGAGCAGGGCCTCACTGCCAATCTTAAACCCCAAACCGGTTCATAGGGGCCACCATTGAGAAGGCCCTGTTCCTTGTTCCCACCAGCTGCATCTGCAAAGGAGGTAGAACTGACAACAGGACCTCCCCAGAAGATCTTGATGCCCAAACTGGTTCATAAGGGGAGATAGGTATCATGATGATGATGATAATGATGATGACCCTCTCAACTTCTTCCACCCTAGAAAGTGCAACTTGGGCCTCTTTGAAGCCATGACACTAAGAAGAGGGTAAAAGACCCCCTTGCCTCCTGTTTCCGACCCCTCTCCAAACTCCCAATCTGAAACCCCAAAGGATATGCATTTGGCATACTGCAAAGGAGGTGGGACCGAGAGCAGAGCATCCCTGTCGATCTTAACACCTGAACTGGTTCATAGCAGGAGATAGGTTCGGACAGGTATCATGACGATGATGACCCTCCCAACTTCTCCCCCCCCCCCCCAGATGGCACAACTTGGGCCTCTTTGGGGCCATGGCGCCGAGAAGAGGGCCAAAGACCCCCTTGACTCCCATTTCCCCACCCCCAAACCCACAACCCGAAACCCTGAAGGATATGTGCTAGGCATACTGCAAAGGAGGTGGGACCGAGAGCTGGGCCTCCCTGCTGATCTTAAGGCCCAAACTAGTTCATAGGGGGAGATAGGTTCAGACAGCTATCATGATGATGACCCTCCTGACTTCTTCCCCCTAGAAAGTGCAACTTGGGCCTCTTTGGGGCCGTGGCTCCGAGAAAAGGGTCAAAGACCCCCTTACCTCCCATTTCCCCAAATCCACAACCTGAAACCCCAAAGGATATGAACTTGGCATAGTGCAAAGAAGGTGGGACTGAGAGCAGGGCCTCCCTGCCTATCTTAAGGCCCAAACTAGTTCATAGGGGGAGATAGGTTCAGACAGGTATCATGGTGATGATGGTGATGACCCTCCCAACTTCTTCCCCCTTAGAAAGAGCAACTTGGGTCTCTTTGGGACCATGTTTCCAAGAAGGGGGTCCATCCCTCTGCCCCAAAGACCCCCTTGCCTCCCATTCCCCCCTCCCCCAGACCCAAAAGAATACCCCAAACCCAAAAGGATATGGCCACTCGGTGATGCGCTTGGCATACTTGCGCACGGCGTTGTCCTCGCTGAAGACAAAGAGGGAGCGGTTGAGGGTGAGGCAGTTCTGCTTGACAGGGATGGGGTTGTAGAGGGCCATGGTTCGGGCCCGCTGGGCCTTGGACTGCTTGTAGATGGGTGGGCGGGAGGCCGGAGCAGCAGGGGTGCCTCCTCCGGCACCAGAAGAGGGTCCTCCGCCCGCCATGGGCCGCCCTGCCCCGCCGGGCCCCAGGCTGCCGCTGCCCCCACGAGGAGGACCCCCAAGCCCACGCCCGCTGGGCAACTCCTCGCCAAAGCGAGCCATGGCGCCACCGGGGGGGCCCTCGTCTCCAAGCTGGCCGGCGAGCCCCCCGCGGGGAGACGCATCCCAGCCCAGGCGGATCCGGGAGGAAGACCAGGAGGTGGCCGAGGCTGAGCAGGAGGAAGAGCCAGGAGAAGAGAGAAGATGGGGGCCTAGGAGTAGGAGATAGCAGAACCTCAACTGCTTTCTTCTAGGCTGAGCCCCAACAAGGCCCTCACAAGTCTCCCTTCTTCAATGCCATTGATTGGCTCAGGAGGAGGAACGAGGAACCCCCAAGTCTCTCTTCTTCAATACCATTGATTGGTTGATTCAATCAAAGCTGAAGGCTGAGGAAGAGGAGTATGCAGAACCTCAACTGCCTTCTTCTAGGTTGAGCCTCAACAAGGTCCTCACAAGTCCCCCTTCTTCAGTGCCATTGATTGGCTCAGGAAGATGAACGAGGAACCCCCAAGTCTCCCTTCTTCAATGCCATTGATTGGTTGATTCAGTTGAGGCTGAAGGCTGAGGAAGAGGAAGATGTTGAGCCTCAACTATCCTCTTGCAGGCTTCTCTTCTTTCCCAGGTGGTTAGCGAGGAGGATGAAGGGCGAGCAAAAGGAGGCTGAACCTCAACTGTCCTCTTCTAGGCCCATCTTCTTGCCCAGGTGACTGAGAAGGCGGAAGAGGATGCTGAGCCTCAACTGCCTTCTTCTAGGGTGAGCCTCAACAAGGCCTTCACAAATCTCCCTTCTTCAATTGGTTGATTCAGTTGAGACCGTAGGGTGGGCAAGAGGAAGAGGAGGGTGCTGAGCCTCAACTGCCTTCTTCTGGGCCCCTCTCTTTTTCCCAAGTGACAAGAGGAGGAGGAATGAGGAACCCCCAAGTCTCACTGCTTCAATACGATTGATTGGTTGCTTCAGTGGAGGCTGAAGGGTGAGGAAGAGGAGGAGGAGGATGCTGAGCTTCAACTGCCCTCTTCTAGGCTTCTCTTCTTTCCCAGGGGATTGGGGAGGGGGAGGATGAAGGGTGAGGAAGAGGAGGAGGATGAGCCTCAGCTGCCTTCTTCAATGCTTCTCTTCTTTCCTAAGCAATTGGGGAGGAGGAGGATGAAGGCTGAGGAAGAGGAGGATGCTGAGGCTCAACTGCCGCCTTCTGTGTTTCTCTTCTTTCCCAGGCGACTGGGGAGGAGGAAGATGAAGGGTGAGGAAGAGGAGGAGGATGCTGAGCACCAACTGCCTTCTTCTGGGCCTCTCTTCTTTCCCAAGCGATTGGGGAGGAGAAGGATGAAGGCTGAGGAAGAGAAGGATGCTGAGCCTCAACTGCCTTCTTCTAGGCCCCTCTTCTTTCCCAGGCAACTGAGGAGGAGGAAGAGGAGACTTCTCAACTACCTTCTTAGGCTTCTCTTCTTTCCTAGGCGATTGAGGAGGAGGATGAAGGGCGACGAAGAGGAGGCTGAGCCTCAAGGAGGCCCCACAAGTCTCCCTTCTTCCCTGCGATTGATTTATTGGTTGATTCAATTGAGGATGAAGGGTGAGGAAGAGGAGGAGGAGGATTCTGAGCCTCAACTGCCTTCTTCTAGGCCCCTCTTCTTTCCCAAGTGATTGGGGAGGGGAAAGGATGAAGGAGGAGGAAGAGGAGGATGCTGAGCCTCAAATACCTTCTTCTAGGCTTCTCTTCTTTCCCAGGCGATTGGAGAAGAGGATGGAGGGCGAGGAAAAGGAGAAAAAGGAGGCTGAGCCTCAGTGAGCACCCCCAAGTCTCCCTTCTTCAATGTTGAGGCTGAAAGGCAAGGAGGAGGAGGATGCTGAGCTCCAACTGCCTTCTTCTAAGCTTTTCTTCTTTCCTAGCCGATTGGGGAGGAGGATGAAGGGCGAGGAAGAGCTTCAAAAGAGGCCCCTCCAAGTCTCCCTTCTTCAATGCAATTGATTGATTGATTCAGTTGAGACTGAAGGACGAGGAAGAGGAGGAGGAGGCTTCTCTTCTTTCCCAGGGGATTGGGAAAGGGGAGGATGAAGGGTGAGGAAGCCGAGGGTGCTGAGGAGCCTCAACTACCTTCTTCTAGGCTTTCCTTCTTTCCTAGGGCAATTGGGGAGGAGGATGAAGGGCCTCAAGGGGTCCTTCTTCGATGGATCGATGGGTTGAGCTGAGGCTGAAGGGCGAGGAAGAGGAGGAAGAGGAGACTGGAGCTCGACCACCCTTCTGTCTCTCACTCACACCTTGACTGGGAGTCTCTCTTCTTGCCTTCTGAAGGAAGAGGGCTACTGGTGGTGCGGAGGAGGAGGAGGAGGAGGATGCTGAAGGGCGAGGCTGGGCGAAGAGGAGGAGGATGCTGAGGCTCCACTGCCCTCTGATGAATGAGATCCGCCGGCAAATAAGGGCAGAGCCACACACAAAGAAGAGAAGATGCTCCAAGGGTCCTTTCCCCTCCGAGATGAGTCTGAGAGGAGGAAGAGGAGGAGGATGCCCTCCTTGGGCCCTAGGCTGAGGAGAAGAAGAGGAAGGAGCAATTGGTGGTGATGCTGCTGAAGGGCGAGGCGAGGAGGCGGAGGAGGAAGAAGAGGATGCTGAAGCTCCGTTTCCCTCGCAGCAGAGAGAGGAAAAGGGGGGAAGATCCCTTCTTCTTTTTCCCAGAAGGAGAGGAGGAGGAAGGAGAGGAGGAGGCCCCAGATGAAGAAGAAGAGAAGAAGAGTCCTTGGAGGAGGAATGGAGAGGAGGAGGAGGAGAGATGCGCCTTCCCTTGCTGCTGTGATGCTGCTGAAGGGCGAGGCGAGGAGGAGGAAGAGGAAGGAAGAGCAGGTTCAGCTCCCTTCGATGGTCCCTTCCATGGCGGCTATGGAGAGACAGAGAAAGAGGGGAGGCCGGTCGAAGCCCCCCCTCCCCTAGATCTCCCTCCTTTGGCTCCCCAACATTCAGCAGGAAGGGAGAGGCCAAACCATCCTCCTCCTTCGCCTCTTCCCTGCCGGAATCGGAGCAGCAACCGGTTTGTGGACCTCGCCCCTCTGACAACAGGGGAGGGGGGAAGGAAGGAGAGAGGGAGGGGCCGGCTGACAGCCTTGCAGCCAATCAGCGGGGCCCTGAACCCTCCCCGCCCGACCCCACAGCGAGAGTTAGAGGAGGAGCTGGAGCTTTTCAAGCCAGAGGGTTTTCAAGGGGGGGGGGGAGAGAGGGAAAGGAGGGTTTAGGAAAAAGGCGGGGCGTAAAATTGAGACGAGGGAGGGGGGAAAGCTGAGTGGAAAACTCCCCGCCCCTCTCCCTTGCAAGACTTTCCTTCTGGGAAGGAAGAGGAGGGGAGCAGCATCGAGCCCAGCCTGGAGCTGTCCAAGTGCTGAAACCAAAGCTAGTCTGAGCCCAGCCCGGAGTTGTCCAAGTGCTGAAACCAAGGCTCTATCCCATGGAGTCAGAGCCCAGCCTGGAGCTGTCCAAGTGCTGAAACCAAGGCTCTCTCTCTCTCTCTCCAATGGACCCAGAGCTGAGCCCGGAGCTGGTACAAGTGCTGAAACCAAGGCTCTAACCCAAACCCTAACCCTGAGCCCAGCCCGGAGTTGTCCAAGTGCTGAAACCAAGGTTAGTCTGAGCCCAGCCTGGAGTTGTCCAAGTGCTGAAACCAAGGCTCTCCAATGGAGCCAGAGCTGAGCCCGGAGCTGTACAAGTGCTGAAACCAAGGCTCTAACCCAAACCCTAACCCTGAGCCCAGCCCGGAGTTGTCCAAGTGCTGAAACCAAGGTTAGTCTGAGCCCAGCTCGGAGTTGTCCAAGTGCTGAAACCAAGGCTCTCCAATGGAGCCAGAGCTGAGCCCGGAGCTGTACAAGTGCTGAAACCAAGGCTCTAACCCAAACCCTAACCCTGAGCCCAGCCCGGAGTTGTCCAAGTGCTGAAACCAAGGTTAGTCTGAGCCCAGCCCGGAGTTGTCCAAGTGCTGAAACCAAGGCTCTATCCCATGGAGTCAGAACCCAGCCTGGCGCTGTCGAAGTGCTGAAACCAAGGCTCTAACCCTAACCCTAACCCTGAGCCCAGCCTGGAGCTGTCCAAGTGCTGAAACCAAGGCTCTCTCTCCAATAGACCCAGAGCTGAGCCCGGAGCTGTACAAGTGCTGAAACCAAGGCTCTAACCCTAACCCTAACCCTGAGACCAGCCCGGAGTTGTCCAAGTGCTGAAACCAAGGCTCTATCCCATGGAATCAGAGCCCAGCCTGGAGCTGTCCAAGTGCTGAAACCAAGGCTCTATCTCATGGAGTCAGAGCCTAGCGTGGAGCTGTCCAAGTGCTGAAACTAAGGCTCAGTCTATCCCATGGAGTCAGAGCCGAATCCAAGGCTCTATCCCATGAAGTTAGAGTCCAGTCTGGAGTTCTCCAAGTGCTGAAACCAAGGCTCTAGCCAATGGACTAAGAGCCAAGCTAAGAGGTGTCCAACTGCTGAAAACAAGGCTCTATTCCATGGAGTCAGAACCCAGCCTGGCGCTGTCGAAGTGCTGAAACCAAGGCTCTCTCCAATGGACTCAGAGCCCAGCCAGGAGCTGTCCAAGTACTGAAACCAAGGCTCTATCCCATGGAGCCACAGTCCGGCCTGCAACTGTCCAAGTGCTGAAACCAAGGCTCTATCACATTGTGGTTACCCACAACCAAAAAATTATTACTATTGCTACTTCCTGATTTAATTGTGTTGCTGTTATGAATCATAATGTAAATATCTGAAATGCAGGATGTATTTTCATTCACTGGACCAAATTTGGCACAAATACCCAACAACAGTGCTCCATGCTGTCATGTCAGGCACATGAACTTGGAGGTGTCTATGGACAACACCGGCTCTTTGGCTAGAAATTGAACACCAACTCCCAGAGTTGGACATGACTGGACTTAATGTCAGGGGAAAACTTTTACATTACCTTACCTAAAATGCCCAAATTTGAACACTGGTGGGGTTGGAGGGAGAACTGATTATGTCATTTGGGAGTTGTAGTTGCTACAAGTTCACCTACAAGCAAAGAGCATTTTGAACTCCAATAATGATGGAATTGGACCAAAGTTGGCACACAGAAGTCCCATGACCAACGAAACATACTGGAAAGGTTTGGTGAGCACTGACCTTGAGTTTTGGAGTTGTAGTTCACCTACATCCAGAACGTACTGTAGATTCAAATGATGATGAATCTGGACCAAACTTGGCACAAATACTAAATATACCCAAATATGAACCCTGGTGGAGTTTGGGAGAAAATAGACCTTGACGTTTGGGAGTTGTCGTTGCTGGGATTTATAGTTCACCTACAATCAAAGATCATTTTGAACTCCAACAATGATGGAATTGGACCAAACATGGCACACAGAAGTCCCATGACCATCGAAACATACTGGAAGGGTTTGGTGAGCACTAACCTTGAGTTTTGGAGTTGTAGTTCACCTACATCCAGAACGCACTGTAGATTCAAATAATGATGAATCTGGACCAAACTTGGCACGAAGACTCAGTATACCCAAATGTGAACCCTGGTGGAGTTTGGGGGAAAATAGACCTTGACATTTGGGAGTTGTAGTTGCTAGGATTTATAGTTCACCTACAATCAAAGAGCATTCTGAACTCCACCAATGATAGAATTGGGCCAAACTTCCTACGCAGAACCCCCATGACCAACAGAAAATATTGTGTTTTCTGGTGGTCTTTGGTGACCCCTCTGCCACCCCCTCGTGACCCACCCATGGGTCCCGACCCCCAGGTTGAGAAACGCTGGTCTAGGGCTTTGTGTTCTGTTCTGGTGTCATTCCTTCTCCTGGGCCTAATAGTCCCAAACCATTGAAGTCTCCTATAATTCAAGGTGCATGTCAGGTGTGAGATGCTCATTTCACGAATGTGTTTAGTCTACTGGCAATTAGCTGCTGCAGGACAAGGAAATAATTGAATGCGTCGATGTGCACCAAAGACAATAATCGATGCCAAAAAGCAATAGTTGTCGTTCATATGTTAACGATGAATCGCCAGGAGGAAATGCAGAGGATTGCGCACTAACAAATCTTGGTGTGTCGGAGACTTAAAATCATTAAAACCTGTAAAGCCTAATTGCTAAGTATCAGCAAATGAGATCTAAACATCCATTTGAGAAGGAGAGGAAATGGAATTACTTTTTAAAAATCTTAGGGTAATGACAACCAACAAATCAGTTAGAGGATCTGATCATCGTCTAGCTAAAGAGGTCTGTAAATACTAATAAAAATTAGCAATTACGCTCAAGGACAAAATACTCAAATGACGTCTGATAAAGGCATCATAAAGGCTTCAAGCATGTAAATAAAATAAGATGATATTGGAGAGCAGTGTTTCTCAACCTGGAGGTCGGGACCCCTGAGGGGGTCATGAAGGGGTGTCAGAGGGGTCGCCAGAGACCATCAGAAAACAGTATTTTCTTTTGGTCGTGGGGGTCCTGTGTGGGAAGTTTGGCGCAATTCTATCATTGGTGGGGTTCAGAATGCTCTTTGATTGTAGGCGAACTATAAATCCCAGCAAATACAACTCCTAAATGTCAAGGTCTATTTTCCCCAAACTCCACCAGGGTTCTCATTTGAGCATATTGAGTATCCGTGCCAAGTTTGGTCCAGATCCATCATTGTTTGAGTCCATAGTGCTCTCTGGATGTAGGTGAACTACAACTCCCAGACTCAAGGTCAATACCCACCAACCCCTTCCAGTATTTTCTGTGTCCCATGTTTGGTTCAATTCCATTGTTGATGGGGTTCAGAATGCTCTTTGATTGTAGGTGAACTATAAATCCCAGCAACTACAACTCCTAAATGACAAAATCAATTACCTCCCCCCGCCCCCAACCCTACCAGTATTCAAATATGGGCATATTGAGTATCCGTGCCAGGTTTGGTCCAAATCCACCATTGTTTGAGTCCACAGTGCCCTCTGGATGTAGGTGAACTACAACTTCTAAACTCAAGGTTAATGCCCACCAAACCCTTCCAGTATTTTCTGTTGGTCATGGGAGTTCTGTGTGCTAAGATTGGTTCAATTTCATCGTTGTTGGAGTTCAGAATGCTCTTTGATTTTAGGTGAACTACAAATCCCAGCAGCTACAACTCCTAAGTGACAAAATCAATCCCCCCCTCCCACCCCACCAGTATTCAAACTTGGATGTATCGAGTATTTATGCCAATTAGTCCAGTGAATGAAAATACATCCTGCATATCAAATATTTACCTGACGATTCATAACAGTAGCAAAATGACAGTTATGAAGAAGCAAGGAAAATAATGTTATGGTTGGGGGTCACCACAACATGAGGAAGTGTATGAAGGGGTTGCGGCATTAGGGAGGTTGAGAAACACTGTGGTAGAGTTTTCTAAACATCATTGGCATCGCTCTTCCTTGCTTGAAGTCTCTTCACTATCTTTATGCTGGAAGAAGCAAAGACCACCAGCACTGAAGTGATGTTCCTATGGCGTCAACTCCATTGGACTAGCCATGTTGTCTGAATGCTCAAAGATCACCTTCTCCCAAAGACTCCCAACTCAAGAATGGAAAATGGGATGTTGGTGGAGAGGAAAAGAGATTGAAAGATGGGGTTAAAGCTAACCTGAAAAGCTGTGGCATAGACACCGAGAGAGAACCCTTGAGGGCTCTAGCTGGAGGTCAGCTGTGACCAGCAGTGCTGAGGAATTTGAAGGCACAAATGGAGGGCGAAAGGAGAAACGTGCCAAGAGGAAGGCAGATCAAGCCAACCCTGACCAGGACTGTCTTCCACTTGGAAACGGATGCCCTCACCATGAAAGAACATATGGGTAGATCCGTCATTATGGTCCACACGTGAAAGAACATGTGGGTCAAAAACAGCGCTCCATAGTCACCTACGTGTCCACTCAGAGGGCCATCATACTTAGAAAACAAGGGATTGCCTAAGCAAGAAACATAACTTTGGTATTTGAACAGAAAATGATGATACCTACCCTGTTTACCTAATAATAATAATAATAATAATAATAATAATAATAATAATAATAATAATACTATTTTTGTCATGTTGAGAAACTGCAAGTCGCTTCTGGTGTGAGAGAATTGGCCGTCTGCAAGGACGTTGGAAGCCCAGTCTACAACCCAAACACCAAATACGGGCTTCTCCAAGCCTAGAAATGGCAAGAAAAGTTTCTGAAATAAAACCAGAGGGCATTCGGTGTCCAATTCTGCTTGATTCTAAGACACCAATCAATCGTAAGATGCACACTGCTTTCAGTACAGCAGGCAGGGATCCCATCAGGTCCGCTGGCTTTGTTATTTTTTTGTTGGCTGATGGCATTGCTGATTTCTTCCAAACTAGGCAGTACTGCAAGCTCATCCTTGGTTTGTTGTTGCAGGACTTCTTCAGCCATGTTGGAGCTGTGATTCAGGAGGTTGTGGTAGTGCTCTTTCCAACATAGTGCGATTGATTTTTTTTTTGTCCTTCAGAAGTTTCAGTACAACCAACAGAAGAAATCATATCCTCTCTTTCTCACACACAAAGCACACTTCTGATTCTAAGATGCATCCCATTTTTAAGATATGTTTGTATGAGGAAAAACGCATTTTAGAATCGAAGAAATATAGTAGTTGCTTTTAGAGTTTTGTCTTTGTCGTGTCAGGAGTGACTTGAGAAACTGCAAGTCGCTTCTGGTGTGAGACAATTGGCCATCTGCAAGGACGTTGCCCAGGGGACGCCCGGATGTTTTGATGGTTTACCATTCTTGTGGGAGGCTTCTCTCATGTCCCCACATGAGGAGCTGGAGCTGACAGAGGGAGCTCATCCACGCTCTCCCCGGATTTGAACCTGCGACCTGTCGGTCTTCAGTCCTGTCGGCACAGGGATTTAACCCACTGCGCCACCGGGGGCTCCTAAAACAATAATAATAATAATAATAATAATAATAATAATAATAATCTTTATTTGTATCCCACCACCATCTCCCCCAACGGGAACTCGGGGCGGCTCACATGAGGCCCCGTTTTCAAATGAACTGTAATTAGTGTTTCTTTTTAAAGTAGGGCTTATATTTCAAGCATACTTATAAACACCAAAATATGCTAGGGCTTATTCTCGGAGTAGGTCTTATTTTCAGTAAAACAGGATAGCAGCATCCGCCACAAGGAAACGAGCGCCCAGATTAAGCTCCTCTCGATTTGTGCTGTTGTTGGGAAAGCTGCCATACGCTGAGTCAAATCACGCCAGCTCCGGCAGATTGATGGGTTTAAATATTTATATCCCGCCCTGTAATATTGTGCAAGTTGAAACACGAAACCGCTGCAATGCCCACAAACGTATTGAAGCATATATCAAGCCCTACATTGTCTGAGACTGCATCTACACTGGAGAATGGATGCCATTCAACACCTCTTTAACTGCTAAAGGGGGGTTGTGCCTCACCAAACTACAACTCCCAGTGCCACAATAAACAACAAATTGCATTGAGCCATGGCAGTTTAAGCAGTATCAAACTGTATCCATTCTACAGTATAGATGTACCTATGGACACCAGTGGTGGATATTTTACCCACCCCATTTGAGCACAGAAAGCCACTGGGCAACCTTGAGCAAGTCAAGTAGAAAGGAATGCTATGTCTGTTTTTTAAAATATATGCTTATATCTATGTATCATAATTGTGTTCTGCCCCACCTTGAGGAGAGATTGGTAACTACTACTATTCACGGACTACAGGTTGGGAACTACTGATCTACAGGAATCACTCTACCTTTCCCCGCATTTATCTTTCTTCCTTTCTTCAACCCTTCAACCCTTCCTTCCTTCCTTCCTTCAGTCCTTCCTTCCTTCAGTCCTTCCTTCCTTCCTTCAATCCTTCCTTCCTTCAGTCCTTCCTTCCTTCAGTCCTTCCTTCCTTCAGTCCTTCCTTCAATCCTTCCTTCTTTCAATTCTTCCTTCAATCCTTCCTTCCCTCCTTCAATTCTTCCTTCAATCCTGGGAAGGAATCCCACTGGAACATTGCAGCACACCCAAATACCTGGGAGTCACTTTGGACCGTGCCCTGACCTATAAGAAGCACTGCCTGAACATCAAGCAAAAAGTGGGTGCTAGAAACAACATCATACGAAAGCTGACTGGCACAACCTGGGGATCACAACCAGACACAGTGAAGACATCTGTCCTTGCGCTATGCTTCTCTGCTGCTGAGTATGCATGCCCAGTGTGGAACACATCTCACCACACTAAAACAGTAGATGTGGCTCTTAATGAGACATGCTGCATTATCACGGGGTGTCTGCGCCCCACACCACTGCTTAGCCGGTATTGCACCACCTGACATCTGCCGAGAAGTAGAAGCCAATAGTGAAAGGACCAAGGCAGAGACATCTCCAGCTCATCCCCTGTTTGGGTATCAGCCAGCACGTCAACGGCTTAAATCAAGACATAGTTTTCTAAGATCTACAGAGACACTCGCTGGAACACCCCAGCAAGAGAGAGTCCAAAAGTGGCAGGCTCAAACCCAGCACTTCAATCCATGGGTGATACCAGATGAGAGACTCCCCCCTGGGCACACAGAAGACTGGGCGACTTGGAAGGCGCTGAACAGACTGCGCTCTGCCACCACGAGATGCAGAGCCAACCTTCAGAAATGGGGCCACAAAGTGGAATCCACGACATGCAAGTGTGGAGAAGAGCCAACCACTGACCATCTGCTGCAATGCACCCTGAGTCCTGCCACATGCACGATGGAGGACCTTCTTGCAGCAACACCAGAGGCACTCCAAGTGGCCAAATACTGGTCAAAGGACATTTAATCCACTATCAAGTTGGCAAAATCTGTGGGTTTTTTTCCTTTTTCTTTTTAATCTGTGTGTTTGCTTTGCTCTGTTAGGACTGTAATACAATGGTATGGTTGCTGATGACACGATAAATAAATAAATCCTTCCTTCAATCCTTCCCTCCTTCAATCCTTCCTTCCCTTCTTCCTTCCTTCCCTTCTTCCTTCCTTTCCTCCCTCCTTCCCTCCTTCCTTCCTTTCTTTTTCTTTCTTTCTTTCTGCTCCTCTTCTGAATGGGGTGAAAAAAAAAATCAAAGCCCAAGATATGTTTCATGGCAGAGTTGGAGTCTTTTGGGAACTAAGCAAAATCCCTGTTGGTTCTGCTGGACCTCTCATCGACCTTCGATACTGTCGACCATGTTACCCTTCTGGGACGCCTTAGGGGAATGGGTCTTAGAGGTACTGCTTTGCAATGGCTCCAGTCTTTCCTGGAAGGACGCTCCCAGAAAGTGTTATTAGGGGACCCCTGTTCGGCCCCACGGCCATTGTACTGTGGGGTCCTGCAAGGTTCAGTACTGTCCCCTATGCTGTTTAACATTTACATGAAGCTGTTGGGGGAGATCATCCAGAGTTTCAGATACGGTGACATCTATACGTAGATGATGTCCAACTCTGTCACTCCTTCCCACCTACTACTAAGGAGGCTGTTCAAATCCTGAAGCAGTGCTTGCTGGATGAGAGCAAACAAATTGAAACTTAATCCAGATAAGACAGAGGTCCTCCTGGTCAGTCATAAGACCAAACAGGGCATAGGGTTACAGCCAGAAAATACTGGAAGGGTATGGTGGGCATTGACCTTGTGTTCTGGAGTTGTAGTTCACCTCCAGCCAGAGATCACTGTGGACTCAAACAATGATGGATCTGGACCAAACTCTACACGAATATTCAATATGCCCAAATGTGAACACTGGTGGAGTTTGGGGAAAATAGAACCTTGACATTTGGGAGTTGTAGTTGCCGGGATTTATAGTTCACCTACAATCACAGAGCATTCTGAACTCCACCATCGATAAAATTGAGCCAAACCTCCCACACAGAACCCAAATGTGGGCCACAGCAACGCGTGGCAGGGGACGGCTAGTAAATAAATAAATATTTTTTGCAGCTGGCTTCCTCATCCTCTGCTGCCCTGTATTCCAGCTCTTAAATTCCTAACACATTTTTTGCCCCTTTCACCATCCAAATTCCAATGCTGCTGGCAAAATCCAGGCAGTGGTGTGCTCTTCCCCTCCTTCCCCTCCTTCCCCTCCTTCCCCTCCTTCCCCTCCTTCTTCCCCTCTTTCCCCTCTCCCCTCTTTCCCCTCTTTCCCCTCTTTCCCCTCTTTCCCCTCTTTCCCCTCTTTCCCCTCCTTCCCCTCCTTCCCTTCCTTCCCTTCCTTCCTTCTTTCTTTTTTTCCCCGTACGCTCTCAAAGCGCTGTCACAAAGCAAGAGGAGATTATGGCTCTTGATGGCTTAATAAGAAGCAAAGAGACCCAATCTGGAAACCTGGCTCCCATCGGAGACACCGTTTCCACTCAAGTCTGGCGGAGAAAATCAAAAGCAACTTGAATGGGGCTCTCTTCACTTGCAGAGGAGGCTAAGCACAAAAGGGCCCTTTTTCTTACAAAACCTGTAGATGTATAAATATATAAAACAGGGAATGGGTCATCCCAGTACATGGTTTGCGCAGTGCATTTTTTGGGTGCACTTCAAAGCAATGGCTGCAAAAAATGAGATAAAATGGAAAGCCTACTGAATTATTTTAGACCTTCTTTCCAAGGTTTCCCATTCAAATTGCCAACCAGACCTAGCTTTGCTTAGCTTGTAGGGCAATGTTTTCTATCTGGGAATCAATACTCCTGGGGGCGGGGGGGTTGCGAGGAGGTGTTAGACGGGTTGCCAAAAACCACCAGAAAACATAGTACTTTCAGTTGGTCATGGGGGTTCTGTGTGGGAAGTCTGGCCCAATTCTACCTCGCAACTTCGGACTTGGCTTAGGACTCGCTGGTCACTTGGACATTTTCTACCTCCATAATCCTCTCAAGAATCCATTGTTTCCCTCTCGTCCTGCCTCCCTCACTCCTGATTTGTCAGGATGCCGAGGCGGCAGAAGCCCAGTGATTGGCCCAGGCGCTCAGGAGGAGGCCAAGTCTCCTCCCAGCTGTAGAGCGCCAGCCAATCATCATTGAGCCGGCAGAGGGGAAGGGAATGGGAGATTCAAACCTGGCAGCTCTATTTAATGTATAAAAAGGACTTTATTTTTGTACACTGTATGCTTAGCTTACTTCGACCTCGAACTTCGTTTCACTACGTCTTCTTTGTTTGTTCATCCTTTACTTGCTGTGTTATTTTGCGTGACTTTTGAAGCACTTCAGTTTAATCCGGATCTTTTCTCCGGATAATCCGGATTATTGATTCAGTTTGCTTTTTGAGCTGGAACTTGTTGCTACTTTTGAGTTTTGACCAGGGACACTGAAGTAAGTGTCTCTGAGTTCTTTTTGCTTTGTGTTAATAAACTCTACTTTTGGACATACTCTTGAGTCTGGCTCTTTAAGGCGGCTGGGTTCCGACAACATGGCTTTATGTAACTCGCATAAAAAGCTTTGCTTGCTGCAAAAAATGCTTCCTGCGATGGCGACACGGAGGATGTGTGCACCTGCCCACCAGCAGCGAAAGTGTCCCTAAATTGAATTCCTTCCACTTAAAGAGCGCCAAACGCTCCATTGAAACCTAACCATTCAGCGCTAGTTCATCCCACTTGGCAAAGAGGTGCTTGCGGATGGAGGAGCTGTCAATGAGCCTGCCTCCCATTCTTCTTCTTCTTCTGTGGTTAGAGGCTCATTTGTCTGCCCCAGCGATAAGGCAGTGCCATTTTCCTGGGGCTGAATTCATGGTCCAGCGAGAGACAAAGAGATTTTGCAGACGGCAAAAGCTAAATGCATTTGGGAAAAGAGGTGCCAAAAACAGGGACGTCCCCTGGGCATCAAAATCCATCTCAACTGATGCTGCTTTCCAGGCTCATTGTGGTCCAAGATCAGTAAGTGAGCTCACAGGACTGAACAGAGATTGATCATTTTTATTTTATTTTATCATTTATTGTGTTTTATTATATAATTCATTTTATTATTAACTATAATTCATTTTATTATTATTATTATTATTATATTATTATTATTATTATTTTATATTATTATTATTATTATTATTATTATTAATAATAATAACTAGCCATCTCCTGCCACGCGTTGCTGAGGTCCAGTCTGTGTATATGTGTTTTGTGTGTGTATATGTGTGTGTATATATTTGGGTATATGTATGTTTGCATATATATGTGTGGTTTTATTTTATTTACAGTATTTATATTCCGCCCTTCTCACCCCGCAGGGGACTCAGGGCGGATTACAATGTACACATATATGGCAAACATTCAATGCCAAAGACACATGACATAGACAGTCAGAGGCTATTTAACTTTTCTGGCCGCCAGGGGAGCTGTCACTTTCATCGTCCATCTGCGACACTGATGAAGTACTTCCGCATTCCCCGCATGCTTTTGCTGGAGTGCTTTGCTGGAGTCTTTTTATGGCCTCATAAATTAGTTAAATTAGCCTCCCCACACACAGGTGGTATCTAATTTTCCTACTTGACATATGCAACTGTCTTTCAGGTTGCAAAGGTCAACAACAAGCTACACAATTGGTCGGACACTCACTCTGACCCGGGCAGAAGTGATCTTAATGGAGCTGACACTCAGCCAGCTGCAACACAATCCCAGTGGCAGAAGTCTCTTCTGCTGTATTTTTCAATGTTTTTATGAGTGATGGCCACTCGTTGACCTGATAGGTGTATTGTGTCCAAATTTGGTCTCAATTCATCAAGCTTTACATCTACTGAATTGGACATGGCTCTCAACAAATGTAAGAATGGCAAAGCAGCTGGCTTGGATGATCTATGGATGGAACAAATCAAGAACTTTGGTCCAAAAGCAAGGCACTGGCTGCTGGAGCTGATGAACAACTGCACTGCATCCTGTCAGATCCCCAAAATCTGGAGAAAAGCAAGAGTCATCGCCATCTTGAAGCCAGGCAAAGACCGTAATGACCCAAAAAGCTACAGACCAATTTCCCTGTTGTGCCACCTCTACAAAGTTCTGGAGAGACTTATTTTGCATAGAATTATGGAAAATATAGACCCATGTCTGATCCCACAGAAAGCTGGCTTCAGAAAAGGCAAAAACTGCACATCGCAAGTGCTGAACCTGACTCAGCACATAGAAGATGGCTTTGAAAGGCAGCAGATCACAGGAGCTGTCTTCATAGACTTGTCAGCAGCCTATGATACTGTGAACCACCGCCTCCTCCTGAGAAAAATGTATAATATCACAAAGGACGACCACCTCACCCGCCTCATAGGAAACCTGCTACAAAACAGGAGCTTCTTTGTTGAGTTCCAGGGCCAGAGAAGCAGATGGCGGAAACAGAAGAACGGCCTGCCTCAGGGGAGCGTGCTTGCTCCATCCATGTTCAACATCTACACAAATGACCAGCCACTGCCAGAAGGGACAAAGAGTTTCATCTATGCTGATGATCGTGCCATCACCACTCAAGCAGGGAACTTTGAGATGGTTGAAAAGAAGCTCTCCGAAGCTCTAGATGCTCTTACTGCCTATTACAGGGAAAACCAACTGATCCCTAATCCATCTAAAACACAGACATGCGCCTTTCACCTTAAGAACAGACAAGCATCCCGAGCTCTGAGGATTACCTGGGAAGGAATCCCACTGGAGCATTGCAACGCACCCAAATACCTGGGAGTCACTTTGGACCGTGCTCTGACCTACAAGAAGCACTGCCTGAACATCAAGCAAAAAGTGGGCGCTAGAAACAACATCATACGAAAGCTGACTGGCACAACCTGGGGATCACAACCAGACACAGTGAAGACATCTGCCCTTGCGCTGTGCTACTCTGCTGCTGAGTATGCATGCCCAGTGTGGAACACATCTCACCACAGTAAAACAGTAGATGTGGCTCTTAATAAGACATGCCGCATTGACACAGGGTGTCTGCGCCCCACACCACTGGAGAAATTACACTGCTTAGCCAGTATTGCACCACCTGACATCCGCCGGGAAGTAGAAGCCAATAGTGAAAGGACCAAGGCAGAGACATCTCCAGCTCATCCCCTGTTTGGGTATCAGACAGCACGTCAACGACTTAAATCAAGACATAGTTTTCTTAGATCTACAGAGACACTCACTGGAACAGCAAGCGAGAGTCCAAAACTGGTAGGCCCAAACCCAGCACCTCAATCCATGGGTGATACCAGATGAGAGACTCCCCCCTGGGCACACAGAAGACTGGGCGACTTGGAAGGCGCTGAACAGACTGAGCTCTGGCACCACGAGATGCAGAGCCAACCTCAAGAAATGGGGCCACAAAGTGGAATCCACAACATGCGAGTGTGGAGAAGAGCAAACCACTGACCACCTGCTGCAATGCAACCTGAGCCCTGCCACAGGCACAATGGAGGACCTTCTTGCGGCAACACCAGAGGCACTCCAAGGACATTTAACCAAATACCAAGTTTGCAAAATCTCTGTGTGTTTTTTTCTTCTTCTTTTTAATCTGTGTGTTTGTTTTGCTCTGTTAGAATTGTAATACAATGGTATGGTTGCTGATGACACGATAAATAAATAAATAAATAAATTCATCAAGTGGTTTTTGAGTTATGTTAATCCCACAAGTGGACATTGCATTTTTATTTATGTAGATTTTATTATTTTTAGTTAGTCAGTTGGAAATCCCAGTCCATCATCATGTCATACTTTCCTGCATTCATCTTAAGGTGAATACTAGGGGTGTGCATTTTGGGTAAACCCTGTTCTGTTGTCGGTCTCCGGTTGTCAGTTGGCCCTGTTCTAGGGGAGCAAAATGCCATTTTTCGATCCATCAACCCTAAGATTCATTTTCACTCTGAGACATCCAGCCCATTTGCGGCAATGGGGGAACTTTCCAGGCCACGCTGCCCATGCCATTACGGGCAAACCGGTGCCCAAAAATGCCAAATCATCTGGAGCCCATTTTGAAAAATGGAATGGTGCACACACCTAGTGAATTCAGTTCGATGCCACTTTAGCAGCTTTGGAATCCTGGTAAGCACTAGCCCTTTTTGGCAGAGAAGGCTAAAGACTTTGTAAAACTACAGCTCCCATAATTCCATAGCAATGAGCTATGAAGTGGCATCAAACTGTATTCATACTGTAGTGTAGCTGCACCTTAACATTAATGAGAGAATGCATGGCATGATGATGGACCGGGATTCCCAACTCACTAACTACAACAGTGTTTCTCAACCTTCCTAATGCCGCGACCCCTTAATACAGTTCCTCATGTTGTGGTGACCCCCAACCATAACGTTATTTTCATTGTTACTTCATAACTATAATTTTGGTACAGTTATGACTCGTAATGTAAATATCTGATATGCAGGATGCATTTTTATTCACTGGACCAAATTTGCCAAAAATACCCCATATGCCCAAATACCCCATATGGGGTTGGGGATGGTTGGTTTTGTCATTTGGGAGTTGCAGTTGCTGGGATTTATAGTTAACTTACAATCAAAGAGAATTCCAAACTCCACCAGCAATGGAATTGATCCAAACTTGGCACACAGAACTCCCATGACCAACAGAAAATACTGGAAGGGTTTGGTGGGCATTGACCTTGAGTTTGGGAGTTGTAGTTCACCTACATCCAGAGAGCACTGTGGACTCAATCAATGATGGGTCTGGACCAAACTTGGCACGAACACTCAATATGCCCAAATGTGAACACTGGTGGAGTTTGGGGAAAATAGACCTGACATTTGGGAGTTGTAGTTGCTGAGATTTATAGTTCACCTACAATCAAAAGAGCATTCTGAACTCCACTAACTATAGAATTGATCCAAACTTGGCACACAGAACTCCCATGACCAACAGAAAATACTGGAAGGGTCTGGTGGGCATTGATCTTGAGCTTGGGAGTTGTAGTTCACCTACATCCAGAGAGCACTGTGGACTCAATCAATGATGAATCTGGACCAAACTTGTTCACTAATGTGAACACTGGTGGAGTTTGGGGAAAATAGACCTGACATTTGGGAGTTGTAGTTGCTGAGATTTATAGTTCACCTACAATCAAAAGAGCATTCTGAACTCCACTAACTATAGAATTGGGCCAAACTGCCCACACAGAACTCCCATGACCAACAGAAAATACTGTGTTTTCTGATGATCTTTGGCGACCCCTCTGATACCCTCTCGTGACCCCCACAGGGGTCCCGACCCCCAGGTTGAGAAACACTGAACTACAAATAATAATAATAATAATAATAATAATAATAATAATAATAGTCTTTATTTATATGCCGCCTCCATCTCCCCAATGAGGACTCGGGGCGGCTAACATGAGGTCGAGCTCAAAACTAATACAACAAAATATAATACAAAAAACTAACCAATACTAGAACTCTCCTAATCTCATAGTAGTGAGCCACAGCTGCTCAAGTGGTGTCAAACCGCATTAATTCCAGAGTATAGATGTATCCATAGTCTCTCATCTGCTGATCCCTTCCTCCTCCCTTTCTGTTTAAACCATCACCTCTGGTTTAGTTGATATAATCGCATAGAGCAGCCATGTATCATCGCCTCCTTCCTTCCTTCCTTCCTTCCTTCCTTCCTTCCACCCTAAAGGCATTTTGCCTAACAAGGATGTTCTCCTGCTTAACTGCAGCAAATGGAGTGGCAGTAATACACAATTGTAAGCAGACGGAGCTTTGCGAGAAATTTATGCTTGCAATAACACTACAGACGGAGGAGCGTCGGGGAGATGGAAACGGTCATCCCTTTTTGCTTTCAGAAGAGCAAGCGGAGGAAGCCAGGTTTAGACGAAGAGACTCTGATTTGGTTTTGTTTTTAATTTATTGGATGAAAACACATGGCGGCCTTTTCTTACCCAAGTCCACAGCATATCTGACCACTCAGAATCATTTGTCTTTCGGATACTGCTCCTCTCAACTGGTATAGATCATAGAATCATAGAATCAAAGAGTTGGAAGAGACCTCATGGGTCATCCAGTCCAACCCCCTGCCAAGAAGCAGGAATATTGCATTTAAATCACCCCTGACAGATGGCCATCCAGCCTCTGTTTCAAAGCTTCCAAAGAAGGAGCCTCCACCACACTCCGGGGCAGAGAGTTCCACTGCTGAACGGCTCTCACAGTCAGGAAGTGGGATTGGGAGGGGATGATTTTGTCATTTGGGAGTTGAAGTTGCTGGGATATATAGTTCACCTACAATCAAAGAGCATTCTGAACTCTATCAATGATGGAATTGAACCAAACTTGGCACACAGAACTCCCATGACCTACAGAAAATACTGGAAGGGTTTGGTGGGCATTGACCTTGATTTTGGGAGTTGTAGTTCGCCTCCATCCAAAGAGCACTGCAGACTCAAGCAATGATGGATCTGGACCAAGCTCAGCACAGATACTCAATATGCCCAAATGTGAACACTGATGGAGTTTGAGGGGAAACAGACCTTGACATTTGGGAGTTGTAGTTGCTGGGATATATAGTTCACCTACAATCAAAGAGCATTCCGAACTCTATCAATGATGGAATTGAACCAAACTTGGCACACAGAACTCCCATGACCTACAGAAAATACTGGAAGGGTTTGGTGGGCATTGACCTTGATTTTGGGAGTTGTAGTTCGTCTCCATCCAGAGAGCACTGTAGACTCAAGCAATGATGGATCTGGACCAAGCTCAGCACAGATACTCAATATGCCCAAATGTGAACACTGATGGAGTTTGGGGGGAAACAGACCTTGACATTTGGGAGTTGTAGTTGCTGGGATATATAGTTCACCTACAATCAAAGAGCATTCTGAACTCTATCAATGATGGAATTGAACCAAACTTGGCACACAGAACTCCCATGACCTACAGAAAATACTGGAAGGGTTTGGTGGGCATTGACCTTGATTTTGGGAGTTGTAGTTCGCCTCCATCCAAAGAGCACTGCAGACTCAAGCAATGATGGATCTGGACCAAGCTCAGCACAGATACTCAATATGCCCAAATGTGAACACTGATGGAGTTTGAGGGGAAACAGACCTTGACATTTGGGAGTTGTAGTTGCTGGGATATATAGTTCACCTACAATCAAAGAGCATTCCGAACTCTATCAATGATGGAATTGAACCAAACTTGGCACACAGAACTCCCATGACCTACAGAAAATACTGGAAGGGTTTGGTGGGCATTGACCTTGATTTTGGGAGTTGTAGTTCGTCTCCATCCAGAGAGCACTGTAGACTCAAGCAATGATGGATCTGGACCAAGCTCAGCACAGATACTCAATATGCCCAAATGTGAACACTGATGGAGTTTGGGGGGAAACAGACCTTGACATTTGGGAGTTGTAGTTGCTGGGATTTATAGTTCACTTACAATCAAAGAGCATTCTGAACCCACCAATGATAGAATTGGGGTTTCTGAGTCTTTGGTGAGTCCTCTGACACCCCATTGTGTTGCCCCCCCCCCAAGGGATCCCATCCCTCAGGTTGAGAAAAACTGCATTAGATTTTCAATGTAGAGACTTCAGTAGAAACAGAACATTTTTAGAAGTCAGCAGAAAGACTGCTTTAGAGAACAGACTCCATTGGACATTCGTAGAGTCCTAGAACCCTAAAATCAAAGAGTTGGAAGAGACCTCCTGGGCCATCCAGTCCAACCCCCTGCCAAAAAGCAGAAATATTGCATTTAAATCACCCCTGACAGATGGCCATCCAGCCTCTGTTTAAAAGCTTCCAAAGAAGGAGCCTCCACCACACTCCAGGGCAGAGAGTTCCACTGCTGAATGGCTCTCACAGTCAGGAAGTTCTTCCTCGTGTTCAGATGGAATCTCCTTTCTTGTAGTTTGAAGCCATTGTTCCGTGTCCTACTCTCCAAGGAAGCAGAAAATAAGCTTGCTCCCTCCTCCCTGTGGCTTCCTCTCACATATTTGTACATGGCTATCATATCTCCTCTCAGCCTTCTCTTCTTCAGGCTAAACATGCCCAGCTCCTTAAGCCGCTCCTCATAGGGCTTGTTCTCCAGACCCTTAATGGTTTTAGTCGCCCTCTTCTGGACACATTCCAGCTTGTCAATATCTCTCTTCAATTGTGGTGCCCAGAATTGGACACAATATTCAAGGTGTGGTCTAACCAAAACGGAATAGAGCATGGGGAGCATGACTTCCCTAGATTTAGACACTATGCTCCTATTGATGCAGGCCAAAATCCCATTGGCTTTTTTTGCCGCCGCATCACATTGTTGGCTCATGTTTAACTGGTTGTCCACGAGGACTCCAAGATCTTTTTCACATGTACTGCTCTCGAGCCAGGCATTGTTCCCCATTCTGTATCTTTGCATTTCATTTTTCCTGCCTAAGTGGAGTATCTTGCATTTGTCCCCGTTGAACTTCATTTTGTCAGTTTTGGCCAGTCATCTCTGTAATCTGTCAAGATCGTTTTGAATCCTGGTATAGACTTCTTTTCTGTAGAAGTCTAAGAGTTACAACCTTTTCTCTGTCCTGACTGATATGGTTTAGCGGATGCTCACCGGGTACGGACCTCTCTATCTGTGGTCCTAGCTTAAATCTCAACACTGTGGGATCATGGAGGTTGTAGTTTGGCAAGGCACTAACATTATCTGGCAGAGAAGGCAAAACACCTCCCATATCTCAGAGGGTCAAACTGCATTAATTCAACAATGTAAATTTGTCTATTTTGGAGTGAGAAAGGAAGCATTAGAAGAATTGTGTGACATAGGCCAACCCCTGCTGGAGATGCCTGGCCTTGCACATCCTTTGTCTATTTGTGCAACTTATAGCGCATAATGCCACATAGACTTCCTCTTGGAGGAGGAGGAAAGTGGACATGAGAACCACGTCCAAATATAGCAGTGTTTCTCAACCTTCCTAATGCCGTGACCCCTTAATACAGTTCCTTATGTTGTGGTGACCCCAACCATAATATTATTTTTGTTGCTACTTCATAACTGTAATTTTGATACTGTTCTGAATCATCGTGTAAAAATTCTATATGCAGGATGTATTTTCATTCACTGGCACAAATACCTGATATGCCCAAATGTGAACACTGGTTGGGTTTGGGGAAAATAGACCTTGACATTTGGCAGTTATAGTTGCTGGGATTTTTAGTTCACCTACTGTAAAAGAGCATTCTGAACTCCATCAACAATGGACTTGAACCAAACTTGGCATACAGAATTCCCATGACCAACAGAAAATACTGGAAAGGTTTGGTAGGCATTCAGTTTGGGAGTTGTAGTTCAACTACATTGAGAGCACTATGGATTCAAAAAATGGTGGATCTGGACCAAACTCAGCAGAAGTCCTCAATATGCCCAAAAGTGAACACTGGTTCGGTTTGGGGGAAATAGACATCGACATTTGGGAGTTATAGTTGCTGAAATTTATAGTTCACCAACAATCAAGGAGCATTCTGAACTCCATCAACGATGGACTTGAACCAAACTTGGCACACAGAGCTCCCATGACCAACAGAAAATACTGGAAGGGTTTGGTAGGCATACAGTTTGGGAGTTGTAGTACAATTACATCCAGAGAGCACTGTGGATTCAAACAATGGTGGATCTGGAGCAAACTTGGCAGAAATACTCAATATGCCCAAATGTGAACACTGGTTGGGTTTGGGGGAAATAGACCTTGACATTTGAGAGTTGTAGTTGCTGGGATTTATAGTTCACCTACAATCAAAGAGCATTCTGAATCCCACTAATGGCCAAACTTTCCATACAGAACTCCCATGCCTTGTAGGTACTCGTTGGCACGAGCCTCCCTCCAGCCTTGGATGCTCTCCTTCGGTTGCACATGCGCACCACTCTGCCATGCGCTGAGCACGCCTGCTCTCCCCTCCCCATTTGGAGTCTCAGAAACAGCCCTCCCCTTGGCTGAGAGGCTGGCCAATCACAGCAGAATGAGGGCATTTGGTGGGAGGATTGGCTGTCTGTTTCCAAAAAGGAAGCAAAGGACAGACGGAGAAATTGTCTTATCTGCCAAAGGGGTTCCTAAGACCATCAGAAATATATGTTTTCTATCGATGTTTGGCGTCCCATCTGAAATCCCCTCGTGACCCATCCGGGGTTCCAACCCCCAGGTTGAGAAACGCTGGTTTACATTCATCGACCAAAACGAATTGGGTAAGCCAACCCTAAGGGGCTTCTTACTTTCTTAAGAAAGATAGCCATCCTTGGCTCTATTTCCTTTTCTCTCCCCAAAACTGGCAAGACGCAGGCACAGCGGCCAAGGGGAAATTAAAAAGACGATAGCTGGTCTCTCTTTCTGAAGGAATAGTAGCTGTTATCAGGGAGGTGGACTAATATTTCTTGCCAGGGTTGCGGAAATGGCCCTTTGGAGGCAGAGAAAACGGTTTCTACCTGCCAGTCATGCAAGCAAGCTCCTTCCTCCTTATCATCCTCATCCTCATCTTTCTCATATAATGCCGGCCGCAGATAAGAATCCTCCGCCGATGCTTCTTCCCAAATCTATGCTGCAAATCAACTGAACTCAGAAACTAGCCTTAGTTCACAAGGAAGATATTCCAAATATATATTTTTAAAGGAAATACATGACGTCGAATATCTGAGTGACTCCATGAAGCATCTTTTGGCTGCAGTAACATATTGTTAGGGATGTTATTTCTCAAACCTGAAGCTGGGGAAAGTGAGAATGGAAACACTATGTAGCAAATTTTGAAATAATGTCTGTTCCTAGTCTGAAAGTGTTGTTTGCTGCTTAACTGTGGTCCTTACTTTGGAAGTAGTTGTTCTACTCTTGTTGTTGTTGTTCAACTATGTTGTTTTTGTGGCTGCCGCAAGCTAGGTTGAATTGGTTGAGACTCTAGAATGAGATAGTCATTGAAAAGCTAGAGCAAAATTTAATTATTTACTAGCCGTCCCCTGCCACATGTTGCTGTGGCCCATATGGGGGTTCTGTGTGGGAGGTTTGGCCCAATTCTATCGTTGGTGGGGTTCAGAATGCTCTGTGATTGTAGATGAACTATAAATCCCAGAAACAACTCCTAAAGGTCAGGATTCTATTTTCCCAAAGTCCACCAGTGTTCACATTTGGGCATATTGAGTATTTGTGTAGAGTTTGGTCTAGATCCATCATTGTTTGAGTGCACAGTGATCTCTGGATGTAGGTGAACTACAACTCCAAAACCAATGGACACTGCCCACCAAACCCTTCCAGTATTTTCTGTTGGTCATGGGAGAACTGTGTGCCAAGTTTGGTTCAATTCCATCGTTGGTGGAATTCAGAATGCTCTTCGATTGTAGGTGAACTATAAATCCCAGCAACTACAACTCCCAAATGACAACAGCAATTTTTTTTTCAGTGAAGGACATACATTGGGTTATTAGGTGTCTTGTGTCCAAATTTGGTGTCAATTCGTCCAGTGGTTTTTGAGTTCTGTTAATCCCACAAACTAACATTACATTTTTATTTATATAGATTTATTTACTGTATTTGTATACTGCCTTTCTAAGCCAATTGGCGACTCAAGGCGGTTTCCAACAAATCAGTATACATAAAACATAATATAGATTTTAAAAAAAGATTAAACAGTATAAAACATCACAAAAGCAATAAAAGCAACATCATCAGCATCTCATTATTCTCAAGCATTGTCCAATTCCATTGTCAGGTCATTCGATTTCCTATATTAGCTACTCTGTATTTGTAAATGCTTGCTCGAATAGCCATGTTTTAACTTGCCTCTGAAACGTCAAGAGGGAGGGAGCAGATCTGATTTTCCTAGGGAGGGCATTCCATAGCCAGGGGCCACCACTGAGAAGGCCCTGTCTCTCGTCCCCGCCAAACGTGCTTGTGACAAAGGCGGGACCGAGAGCAGGGCCTCCCCAGATGATCTTAAAGTCCTCAAAATGTGCTGCAAGATGTCCCTCCTGCAGATTTTTTTTTGCAAATTTAATAAACCATTATTATTATTATTATTATTAGAAACACAACAAGATGAGTCTACAGCAGACACTCTGCTGGCTGTTGTATTGGATCACACACATCACACACTTCCCAAGTGTCTAGGACTGTGTGATGTATCGTCAAATAATGTGTGCAGATCCCAGTAAGGTGGCTCATTTCCATTTCTAAGCCAAAGACCCTGCGTTATTCGTAGACAACTCCTAGGTCATGTGGCTGGCATGACTGCATGGAGTGCCATTTACTGTCCCATAGATGGCTGGAGGACAGAATGGTGTTGGACTTGATGGCCGTTGGGGTTCCCTTCCAATTCCAGGATTCTATGAGACTGCCCCATAGATGGCTGGAGGACAGAACGATGTTGGACTGGATGGCCCTTGGGGTCCCTCTTCCAATTCCAGGTTCCTATGAGACTGTCCCATAGATGGCTGGAGGACAGAATTGTGTTGGACTGGATGGCCCTTGGGGTCCCCTTCCAACTCCACGATTCTATGAGACTATCCCATAGATGGCTGGAGGACAGAATGGTGTTGGACTGGATGGCCCTTGTGGTCCCCTTCCAACTCCAGGATTCTATGGGACCGTCCCATCCATGGCTGGAGGGCATGAGTCAGCTCCTTGCTCACTCCAGAGGATGAAGGCAAGCGCACTGTTGTCTCCCACCTGTTTTGCCTTTACTAAGCGATTAAGCATCCTCCCACACAGTCTTTCATGGCTCTCTTCCCAAAGCAAAAGAGCGGGCTTTGCCTGTGTCTTTCCCCATCCCACCCACTCACAATCCGACCCCAGAGGAAGATCTGCCTGAACGGAGGTCACAAGGCCTTCTTTTCTCTGCAAAGTCCCCAAAGCGCTGGAAGACTAATTGAAAGGACGGAAGGAGACAGTGGCTATTCATCTAAACCTATTAGGAAGTCAATTAACAAGGCAGCCAAGGAGGTGTAGCTATGGAGAGAGGGAGCACAACAAGGGCCTTGCCCCTCAATAGGAGTCCTATATTTGCCACAAATGTTTCCTCCAGTCCTCACACTTCTAGCGATGCAGAAAGTGAGATAAATCAGAAATCATTCACACTTCTAACTCTCCAATTTGCCGTGTTCCTATTCCCTTGGCCATCTTTTCCTGCCACTTTCCCCGCATGGCTGTTGTGGTGTGCCTTCCGACTTACGGCTTCATTTCGGCAATCATCTTGGAGCGTTCCAGGAGAATGGGACAAGTCCCAGCAGATTGGAAGAGGGCAAAGGTGGTCCCTCTCTATCTTCAAGAAGGGAAAAAAGGACAACCTGAACAATTTTTTTAATTTATTTACAGTATTTATATTCCGCCCTTCCCACCCCGCAGGGGACTCAGGATGGATTACAATGTACGTATACATGGCAAACATTCAATGCAACAGACACACAACATATATAGAGACACACAGAGGCTATTTAACATTCCAGATTCCGGTCACCAGGGGAGCTGTTGCTTCACAGTCCATTTGTGTCACTGATGCAGTACTTCCTCATTCTTTGCATACTTCCTGGAGATTTTTACGGCTTCATAAATCATTAAATTAGCTTCCTCACATAAGTGGTACCTAAATTTCCTACTTGACAGATGCAACTGTCTTTCGGGCTTCAAATGATATCGGAGGTAACCCCTCCCCCCCTCCCCCCCGGACTCTGTAAAAGATGGTTCAAAACCAAGGAATTGATCGTTTTACCAAGGACACCACATTGGAATGATCCCATAATCCCCTATCTCTCCCCCATGTGGGAACCTAAGGCTCTTTCCATGGCCCCACATGGCAATGCTCCTGCAATCCACACTTTGTGGACTTTTCTATGAACTTTTAAAAACTTTTTCCTCCCCAATGGAACTCATAAAACACAGAGTTGTGGGGCAGAACATCCTATTTGGAGGGCACAAACTCCATTAGCCGAAAACGTTGAGGGGGTGTAACAAAATCATGCTGTGCACCTACTCGCCAAAGGCACAGCGGAAAAGCCAGGTTTTGAGGTTCTTTTTAAATGTTTCCAGTGAAGGG
The DNA here is from genome assembly GCF_037176765.1 of Anolis sagrei. Taxonomy (NCBI): domain Eukaryota; kingdom Metazoa; phylum Chordata; class Lepidosauria; order Squamata; family Anolidae; genus Anolis; species Anolis sagrei. The sequence goes on along the minus strand of NC_090031.1, from coordinate 9,505,778 downwards.
GCTTTCCTGATATCCCCAGGTAAAGAGTTCCAAGGGGTTCCAACTACAAGAAAGGAGATTCCATCTGAACATTAGGAAGAACTTCCTGACTGTGCGAGCTGTTCAGCAGTGGAACTCTCTGCCCCAGTGTGGTGGAGGCTCCTCCTTTGGAGGCTTGTAAACAGAGGCATGGATGGCCATCTGCCAGGGGTGCTTTAAATCTGATTTTCCTGCTTCTTGGCACAATGGAGTTGGATTGGATGACCCACGAAGTCTCTTCAAACTCTAGGATTCTATGATTCTAAGGCAACTTGGTCATATGTTTTGTCTTGGAAGATCTGATAAATGCGAGCTTTGCAGAGACTTTCCTCTGAGGCTGAGAAAGTGCGATTCACCCAAGGTCACCTCTTGTAGAATCATAAAATCATAGAGTTGGAAGCGACCTCATGGGTTCTGAGACATTCGGTGAGAAGTCCTTGAAGCCCATGTGCATTCGGCATGATGTCATGGCTTCTTGGTCAGTTTTGGGCTTACGTTAAGTGGTGCTTGCTTGGTGCCTCTTAGAGGAGACAACTTTGCCATAAGGATATTATTCTTGTCTGGGCTCTCAAGTACATGATTCATAGATTCATAGAGTTGGATTCATAGAGTTGGAAGAGACCTCATGGGCCATCCAGTCCAACCCCTTGCCAAGAAGCAGGAAAATTGCCTTCAAAGCACCCCCGACAGATGGCCATCCAGCCTCTGTTTAAAAGCTTCCAAAGGAGGAGCCTTCACCACACTCCGGGGCAGAGAGTTCCACTGCTGAACGGCTCTCACAGTCAGGAAGTTCTTCCTAATGTTCAGATGGATTCCCGCAGCTGAGCAGAGATCCAAACCTCGCGAAGCCAACATTGTTGCCTGAACTCACCTTCTGCCTTTAGCTTCCTTTTGTGTTGTTTTGCGGCTGTTGAGCTTTGTGAGTCACTTCTGGCTTGATCACCTTCTTCCTTGATCCTTTATGGCGAAGCCTTTTATGCAGATGAAAAGAAATGGCTCAAAGGACGTTTTCCGAATTGCGATTTGCAAAGGATACCTGGAGGCAGGAACCTCACTTCTCCTTTCGGCAATGAGAAACTCTCTCTATTTTTTGTGTGTTGCGTTTCTGAAGCTCTGCTTTTCCATATCTATACCGATCTCTCCTTCTCGGTAAACTATGGGCCTGCTCAGAGCTATCAAGTGAGCCTTAGGGCCGAGAAAATGTTCGCATCTCAGCAATTTCAAACAGAGTTCCTCAAAGCAAAGGAGAAAATGAGGACATGTTTTCCACCAAGCATTTCTCAACCTGGGGGTTCAGGAGGGGGTTTCAGGGGGGTCGCCAAAGCCTATCAGAAAACATATATTCCTGATGGGCTTAGGAACGCCTTTGGCAGAGAAGGCTGAAGATCTCTCCGCCTGTCCTTCTCTTCCTTTTTGGAAACAGACGTGAATCCTCCACCCAAAAGCCCTCCTCCACTGTGATGGGTCAGCCTCTCAGCTAAGGGGAGGGCTGTTTCTGAGACTCCAAGCAATGAGGGGAGAGCAGGCATGCTCTGTGCATGGCAGCATAGTGCGCATGTGCGGGGTGAGGGAGAGCATGTGAGGCTGGACGGAGGCTCGTGCCTTCAAGGCAGGAGGGTTCTGTGTGGAAAGTTTGCCCCAATTAAATCGTTTATTTATTTTTTTCAGATATTTGTACCCCGCCCTTCTCAAACCGACTCAGGGTGACTTCCAGCCAGCAACAATTCGATGCCTCCCATGTACACATTATATATATATATATATATATATATATATATATATATATATATATATATATATATGCTCTGTGCATAATGTGTACCTTAAAAACAAAAGACCCAATGAACGAAATCACACCAAATTCGGCAGCAAAACATCTCACAACACAAAGAGTAACCATCATTCAAAAAATTATGATTTTGTAATCTGGGAGTTGTAGTTGCTGGGATTTATAGTTCACCTACAATCAAAGAGCATTCTGAACTCTATCAACGATGGAATTGAACCAAACTTGGCACACAGGACTCCCCTGACCAACAGAAAATACTGGGAGGGTTTGGTGGGCATTCACCTTGAGTTTGGGAGTTGTAGTTCACCTACATCCAGAGAGCATTGTGGACTCAAACAATGATGGATCTGGACCAAACTCTACACACATAATATGCCCAAATGTGAACACTGGTGGCCACAAGACACCTACTAACCCAAGGAGTGAACATAACTAAAAAAAAAATGTAATTTGGGAGTTGTAGTTGCTGGGATTTATAGTTTATCTACAATCAAAGAGCATTCTGAACTCCACCAATGATGGATTTGAACCAAACATGGCACACAAGACTCCCATGACCAACAGAAAACACTAGAAGGGACACTGACCTTGAGTTTGGGAGTTGTAGTTCACCCACATCCAGAGAGCATTGTGGACTCAAACAATGATAGATCTGGACCAAACTTGGCACGAATCCTCAATATGCCCAATTGTGAATGCTGGTGGAGTTTAGGGGAAATAGACCTTAATATTTGGGAGTTGTCGTTGCTGGGATGTATAGTTCACCTACAATAATAATAATAACAACAACAACAGTGCTCTCTGGATGTAGGTGAACTACAACTCCCAAACTCAATGCCTACCAAACCCTTCCAGTATTTTCTGTTGGTCAGGGGAGTTCTGTGTGCCAAGTTTGGTTCGATTCCATCATTGGTAGAGTTCAGAATGCTCTTTAATTGTAGATGAACTATAAATCCCAGGAACCACAACTCCCAAATGACAAAATCATTCCCCCTTCGCCAAACTCCACCAGTATTCAAATTTGAGCGTATCAGGTATTTGTGCCAATTTGGGTCCAGTGAATGAAAATCAATCCCCCCGAACCCCACCAGTATTCAAATTTGGGTGTATTAGATATTTGTGCCAAATTTAGTCCAGTAAATGGAAATTATAATATATAATATATTGTATATACATATAATATTTATAATATTATAATGTAATACAATATAATACTTATAATAATGTATTATTATTATATATTTTATATTACATGTAATATTACTAATAATCTATATAAATAAAAATATAATGCTCGTTTGTGGGATTAACAGAACTCAAAAACCCCTGGACGAATTGAATTTGGACACAAGACACCTGCCAAAGCAATCTATGTCCTTCGCTAAAGAAAATATGATTTTGTCATTTGGGAGTTGTAGTTGCTGGGATTTATAGTTCACCTACAATCAAAGAACATTCTGAACCCCACCAACGATGGAATTGAACCAAACTTGGCACACAGTTCTCACATGACCAACAGAAAATACTGGAAAGGTTTAGTGGGCAGTGTCCTTTGGTTTTGGAGTTGTAGTTCACCTATATCCAGAGATCACTGTGGACTCAAACAATGATGGATCTGGACCAAACTTGGCACAAATACTCAATATGCCCAAATATGAACACTGGTGGAGTTTGGGAAAAATAGACCTTGACATTTGGGAGTTGTAGTTGCTGGGATTTGTAGTTCACCTACAATCAAAGAGAATTCTGAATCCCACCAATGATAGAATTGGGCCAAACCTCCCACACAGAACCCCCATGTGGGCCACAGTAACGTGTGGCAGGGGATGGTTAGTATTACAATATAATGGTATAGTATGATATAGTAATATATAATACTGATATTGTACTAAGCTAATAATATAATATATTGTATGTATATATATCCTGTAAGCCACCAAGTCCCCTTCAGGGTGAGAAGGACGGCATATAAATGTTGTACATAAATAAATACATACAGCCTGCATATCCAATATTTACATGATGATTCATAACAGGAGCAAAATGACAGTTATGAAGTAGCAACAAAAATAATTTTATGGTTGGGGGGTCACCACAAATGAGGAACTGTATTAAAGGGTCGCAGCATGAGGAAGGTTGAGAAACACTGGTATATACTGTATTTTTAGACATCGAAACACAAGGTGTGAAACACAGTCTAGGAACATGGACTGTATGCTAATTTTTAAGAAAGAGAAATGCATAGCCCAAACTAATACTAATCAATAACTATGCTTTTGTTTGGTATTAGGAAGAGCACAAACTTGCTAATAGTGGACTGTGAGGCATTACCGCAACATGGTTTGAGCACTGGGTCGTGTCTTTGGAGACCAGGGTTGAAATCCCTGCTCAGGATACCTTTTGGCAGGTCACACTTTCTCAGCCTCAGAGACAAACAAGCTTCGGAAGATACCTTGGCCAGAAAAACCCAATCACTGGACCACTTTAGAGCCACCATAAGTCATAAACAACCCAAAGGCACACAACAACAATAACAACCCCCCCCCCCCATGAATATGGGTTGCCCCTTTTTTGAGAAACATGCAAACATTCACTGCAGAATCATGGAACCGTACAAGTTGGAAGAGACCTCATGGGCCATCGAATCCAACCCCATTCTGCCAAGAAGCAGGAAAATCGCATTCAAAGCACTCCCGACACATGGTCACCCAGCCTCTGTTTCAAAGCCTCCAAAGAAGGAGCCTCCACCACACAGACCACAGTCACATTGCATGGAAAACCTTAATAGAAGTCTGATTACTCCAGTACTTACTTGGCACTGGGCAAAACCCTGGGAAGACTCAGTTGTCCTTGGACACAGTGAGTTGTTGAATATTCTCTACCAGGCGAGTAAAATCACAACTGCTCCAGTCTCCTCTAAAACTCAAATCTGGATAGCTTTTCTAAGGCTGGTGCCCACATCTTCTCCCAGGTGTTGCTAATCAGGCCAAATGAGCATCTTCCTAACTCCTCTCACATGGCTGGCCCTGGAGTTCCTTCTGATTCAGTTGAGCTCTACTATCAAGCTCTACCCCAGCTTCTTCAACAGTCCAACAATGTCTTGGGAGGTCATGAAATGAACAACCAACTCAGGCCAAAGTTGGGAGCTGAGCTGCCAAAGCCTTGTTCCAAATATCTTCTCATTGGAATGACCACAAAGGCATGACCTTTGGGTCTCCGGATCTCATGGCCTTCCAGTCTCTTTATCTCATGGCCCTTTGGTCTCTGGATCTTATGGCCTTCCAGTTTCTGGATCTCATGGCCGTCCAGTTTCTGGGCCTCATGGCCGTCCAGTCTCTTTATCTCATGGCCTTGTGGTTTCTTTATCTCACGGCCTTTTGGTCATTGGATCTCATGACCTTCTGGTCTCTGGATCTCATGGCCTTTTGTTCTCTGGATCTGATGTCCTTCTGGTCTCTGGATCTCATGGCCTTCCAGTCTCTGGATCTCATGGCCTTTCATTCTCTGGATCTCATGGCCTTCTGGTCTCTTTACCTCATGGCCTTTCATTCTCTGGATATCATGGCCTTTTGTTCTCTGGATCTGATGTCCTTCTGGTCTCTGGATCTCATGGCCTTCCGGTCTCTGGATCTCATGGCCTTTCATTCTCTGGATCTCATGGCCTTCTGGTCTCTTTACCTCATGGCCTTTCATTCTCTGGATATCATGGACTTCTGATCTCTTTATCTCATGGCCTTTCATTCTCTGGATCTCATGGCCTTCTAGTCTCTGGATCTCATGGCCTTCTGATCTCTTTATCTCATAGCCTTTTGTTTTCTGGATCTCATGGCCTTTTGCTCTCTGAATCTCATGTCCTTCTGGTCTCTGGATCTCATGGCCTTCTGGTCACTTTATCTCATAGCCTTCTGGTCTCTGGATCTCATGGCCTTCTGGTCTCTTTACCTGATGGCCTTTCATTCTCTGGATCTCATGGCCTTCTGGTTTCTTTACCTGATGGCTTTTCATTCTCTGGATTTCATGGCCTTCTGATCTCTTTATCTCACGGCCTTTCATTCTCTGGATCTCACGGCCTTCTGGTCTCTTTACCTGATGGCCTTTCATTCTCTGGATCTCATGGCCTTCTGGTTTCTTTACCTGATGGCTTTTCATTCTCTGGATTTCATGGCCTTCTGGTCTCTGGATCTCATGGCCTTCTGATCTTTTTATCTCATGGCCTTTCATTCTCTGGATCTCACGGCCTTCTGGTCTCTTTACCTGATGGCCTTTCATTCTCTGGATCTCATGGCCTTCTGGTCTCTGGATCTCACAGACTTCTGATCTCTTTACCTCATGGCCTTTCATTCTCTGGATCTCATGGCCTTCTGGTCTCTTAACCTCATGGCCTTCTGGTCTCTGGATCTCATGGCCTTTCATTCTCTGGATCTCATGGCCTTCTGGTCTGACCCTGGAGTAGTGAGGTCACTACCTCTGAGGATGCTTGCCCATAGATGCAGGCGAAACGTCAGGAGAGAATGTCTCTAGAACATGGCCATATAGTCCGAAAAACCTACAACAACCCAGTGATTCCGGCCATGAAAGCCTTCAACTATAATAATAATAATAATAATAATAATAATAATAATAATCCCATTATTTCAAAGCACTTTTTATTGATCTCATTGAAAACAGAACAAGGAAATGACAAAGAGCCCAAAAGATGGCACCCTTTTTAAACAGTTGAAAACAGGAAAGGTCGGGGGGCGAAAAAATTCCAAAACAAAAAGGAAACACAAAAAAAACCACCTGGCAATATGAATGGGATTTCAAAGAGGAGGAGAAAAAAGAGAGACAGACCCCAAACCTGGTACTGCACTAGTTACAGTATTTAAAGATATATGAAAGGGAAATTAAAACGACCTGCTTCGCCACCACAGAAAAGGTGGAAACAGATTTAATTTTTTTTTAAATCCTCACTACAATACTAACAAAAATGTCCTGCGGGGTGCGCTTTTTTGTTGTTGTCGTCGTCGTCCCTGCATTTGATACTAAAATCATTTTGTTCTTTTCCCCCCACCCCGGTTTTATTATACAACTGAATTTTATAATTCACGCGGTGAGTAAAAATCACACTCGAATCAGCACCGTTTAAATTGCTCGGGTGGAAGGAACGGGGGGTCGCGGGGGGCTCTTCCGTCCAGGGCCCTCCTCGCAAACCCCCCCCCCCAAAAGTATAAAGAGTTCAATCCAACATTATTGTCGCAACGTGCAGCTTAAGAAGAGGAGAAAAGGAGCCAAATGGGGAAAGAACGAAAGAAAGGAAGGGGCGCTCCCGATACGGCTGCTACCTCCACCTCCACATCCTCCTCCTCTTCGGGATCCGCTTGCTTCGGAAACGCCCATCAAATGCTGGTTTATCTCCCCTCAAAGTCTCTGTTCTGTTATCTTTTTCCCTAAGGTGTTGATGCCATTTAGGACATGTTTCTGGAGGCTTTCGAGCATGACAAAACAGAGGAAGGAAAGAAGAGGGAAGATGAAAAAAAGGGAAGAAGGAGAGGAAAATAAAGTGGAAGTGAATGGAGAATCATTGGGAGAAGGAGGAAAAGAAGCAGGAGAAAACGATAGAAATAGAAGAGGAGAAAGAGGAAGGAAGTAGAGAAAGGAGAAAGAAGAGAAATGATCTAAAAGAGGAGAAGAAAGTGGAGGAGAATCACGGAAAAGGAGGAAGGAGGTGACGAACAAAGAGGGGATGAAGGAGGAAAAGAAGCAGGAGAAAACGATGATGAAATAGAAGAAGAAGAAGAAAGAAGAGGAGAACGAGGAAGGAAGTAGAGAAAGGATCTGAAAGAAGAGAAGAAAGCGGAGGAGAATCATGGAAAAGAAGGGAGGTGAAGAACAAAGAGGAGGAATGAGGTGAAGACAAGAGGTGCAATCATCAAAGAGAGGATGAAGGAGGAAAAGAAGCAGGAGAGAACGATGATGAAATAGAAGAAGAGGAAGAAAGAGGAGTAGAAGGAGGAAAGAAGTAGAGAAAAGAGAAAGAACAGAAAGGATCTAAAAGAAGAGAAGAAAGTGGAGGGGAATCATGGGAAAGGAGGGAGGTGAAGAACAAAGAGGACGAATGAGGTGAAGGAAAGTGGATGATCATGAAGGGAAGAGAAAGGAGGAAGAGGAGGAAGAGGACTATTATGAAGGACAGAAGGAAGGGGAGGAAGTCAAGAGGGCCTATCAGCGAAGAGAGGATGAAGAAGAAGTAGAAGAGGAGATGGAGGAAGAATGATAATGAGGAAACGAAGAGGAGGAGGAAGAATAGGCAGACAATCATGAAGGACAGGAGAAGGAAGACGAGAGGTGCAATCATCAAAGAGAGGATGAAGGAAAGGAAGAAAGAAGAGGAGACAGAAAGAGGAGAGAAGAAAGAGGGGAGGAGGAGAATCATGGAAAAGGAGGAAGGAGGTGAAGAATGAAGAGGAGGAATGAGGCGAAGGGAAGTGGATGATCATGAAGGGAAGAGAAAGGAGAAGTAGAGGAGATGGACAATCATGAAGGACAAGACATCAAAGAGAGGATGAAGGAAAGGAAGAAAGAAGGGGAGACAGAGGAGGGAGGAAGCAGAGAAAGGAGGGCGAAGAGAAAAAAAGTGCAAAGAAGAGAAGAACGAGGGGAGGAGGAGAATCATGGAAAAGGAGGAAGAAGTGAAGAATGAAGAGGAGGAATGAGGTGAAGGAAAGTGGAAGATCATGAAGGGAAAAGAAAGGAGGAAGAGGAGATGGACTATTATGAAGGACAGAAGGAGGGGGAGGAAAACAAGAGGGGCAATCAGCAAAGAGAGGATGAAGAAGTAGAAGAAGAGGAGATATAGGTAGAGATGATAATGAGGAGACAAAGAAAGAGGAGGAGGAGGAAGGGTAGGCAGACAATCATGAAGGACAGGAGGAGGAAGACAAGAGGCGCAATCATCAGAGAGGATGAAGGAGAAGACAAAAGAAGAGGAGATGGAGGAAGGAAGCAGAGAAGAGAAAGAAACTGAAAGAGAAGAAAGGGGGAGGAGGAGAATCATGGAAAAGGAGGAATGAGGCAAAGAAAAGTGGATGATCATGAAGGGAAAGGAGAAAGGAGAAGGGGAGGCAGACAATCATGAAGGACAGAAAGAGGAAGACCAGAGGGGCCATCATCTAAGAGGATGAAAAAGAAGAAGAAGAAAGAAGTGGAGATGGAGGAAGAGGAAATGATCATGAGAAGGAAGGAGACAAAGAAAGAGGAAGAGGAGGCAGACAATCATGAAGGACAGGAGGAGGAAGAGAAGAGGGGCAATCATCAAAGAGGATGGAGAAGAAGAAGAAAACAGAGACAGAGGAAGAGGAAATGATGATGAAGAAGAAGGAGACAAAGAGAGAGAAGGAGGAGGAGGAGGAGAATAATGAGTGACAGTAGGAGGAAGACAAGAGGGGCAATCATCAAAGAAGATAGAGAAGAAGAAGAAGAAGAAAGAAGTGGAGATGGAGGAAGAGGAAATGATGATGAAGAGGAAAGAGACAAAGAAAGAAAGAGGAAGAAGAGGAGGCGGACAATCATGAAGGACAGGAGGAGGAAGAGAAGAGGATGGAGAACAGGAAGAAAGAAGTAGAGATGGAGGAAGAAGAGATTATCATGAGAAGGAAGGAGACAAAGAAAGGGGAAGAAGAGGAGGCGGACAATCATGAAGGACAGGAGGAGGAAACAAGATGGACAATCATCAAAGAGAGAATGAAGGAGAAGAAGAAAGAAGAAGAGACGGAAGAAGAGATGATCATGAGAAGGAAGGAGACAAAGAAAGAGGAGGAGGAAGAAGAAAAATATGGACAACAAGAGGAAGAAAGAGAGAAAGACAAGGTGGAAGAAGAGCAAGACTAAGTGGGAAAGAGAAGAGAGAGGAGGTGAAATAACGTACTAGGGAGAGAAGGGGCAAGAGCTGGTCTGTAATGGAGAAGACACTTTGATGGGGAGCTTCCAGGCCCGGGACAACTGGAACGGAGGGGAAATGAGAGGCTAACTGCTAATTCTGGGCAGGCACGTTGTTTCCAAGCGGAGAAGGACAACACCGTTCTCCATCTTCCGGCGGCGTCCACAAAAGGGAAGTAAGGTCCGGTGGTAGGTGAGCAAAGGCCGCCCCGCTGAGCTGTGAGAAAGAATCGGCAGCGTCAAGTATTCAGAGTTTTTAGTACAAGGGGAACGGAGCGCAGCTTGACCATTCGAGCCTTCGTTTGGGAGAGAGAGGCCGACTTCTCCCTTGGCTCGTAACGGGGGACGGGAGGGAGCAGCTGCGCAGGATCCCTGTTTTTGTCACGACAACACGCCATCCATCCTTCTGTCCCTCCAAAAAGAGTTGTGGGGGTGCCTTGCTACCCGGAGGACTGCTACCTTCTGGGGGCTTCCCTTCTTCTTCAGGAGAGGAACATGGAAATGCTTTCAATCTGTGGCTGTTCTTTTTGGTGACCGGGGTGGGGTGGGGTGTGCAGTTGTGGTGTCAAAGGGGGGACAAGGAAGTCCTCAAAAGGGGGTGCTGGCTGCTGCTACCGTTGCTGCTGCAGAGCTGGTGTCGGGGAGTCTGTTTTCGGGGGCCTCCGGGGAGAGCGATGGGCTCGCCAGCCGCTGAGCCAAGGCGGCGGTGGAGTGCCTGCACTTCGGAGAGCCGCACAGGCAACTGAAGTACTTGCCCTTGATGTTCCAGAACCTTTCGCCATAGTCGAACCTGGGAAGAAGAGAGATGAGGCCCAGTTAAGCGAGAGTTAAACCCTTGTTTTGCTGAACTGCTGACTGGAAGGTTGGCAGCAGCTTAGTACACCTCAGTGTTAGTTGCCCTCAGTCTGAGAGAGGCCTCAGTGTGAGGTAAACCTCAGTGTTAGTTGCCCTCAGTCTGAGAGAGGCCTCACTGTGAGGTAAATCTCAGGATTAGTAGGCCCTAACTCCTGTCAACCCAGTGAGGCAGCAGCTTAGTACACCTCAGTGTTAGTTGCCCTCAGTCTGAGAGAGGCCTCAGTGTGAGGTAAACCTCAGTGTTAGTTGCCCTCAGTCTGAGAGAGGCCTCAGTGGGAGGTAAACCTCAGGGTTAGTAGGCCCTAACTCCTGCCAACCTGTGAGGCAGCAGCTTAGTACACCTCAGTATGAAGAGGCTTCAGTCTGAGAAAGGCCTCAGTGTGAGGTAAACCTCAGAGTTAGTAGGCTCTAACTCCTGCCAACCTAGTGAGGCAGCAGCTTAGTAGACCTCAGTGTTAGTTGCCCTCAGTATGAAGAGGCTTTACTCTGAGAGAGGCCTCAGTGTGAGGTAAATCTCACGGTTAGTAGGCTCTAGCTCCTGCCAACCTAGTGAGGCAGCAGCTTAGTACACCTCAGTGTTAGTTGCCCTCACTATGAAAAGGCTTCAGTCTGAGAGAGGCCTCAGTGTGACGTAAACCTCAGGGTTAATAGGCTCTAGTTCCTGCCAACCCAGTAAGGCAGCAGCTTAGTACACCTCAGTGTTAGTTGCCCTCAGTATGAAAAGGATTCAGTCTGAGAGAGGCCTCAGTGTGAGGTAAACCTCAGGGTTAGTAGGCCCTAACTCCTGCCAACCTGTGAGGCAGCAGCTTAGTACACCTCAGTATGAAGAGGCTTCAGTCTGAGAGAGGCCTCAGTGTGACGTAAACCTCAGGGTTAATAGGCCCTAGTTCCTGCCAACCTAGTGAGGCAGCAGCTTAGCACACCTCAGTTGCCCTCAGTATGAAGAGGCTTCAATCTGAGAAAGGCCTCAGTGTGAGGTAAACCTCAGGGTTAGTAGGCCCTAACTCCTGCCAACCCACTGAGGCAGCAGTTTAGTAGACCTCAGTGTTAGCTGCCCTCAGTATGAAGAGGCTACAGTCTGAGAGGGGCCTCAGTGTGAGGTGAACCTCAGGTTAGTAGGCTCTAGCTCCGGCCAACCCAGTGAGGCAGCAGCTTAGTACACCGCAGTATGAAGAGGCTTCAGTCTGAGAGAGGCCTCAGTGTGAGGTAAATCTCAGGGTTAGTAGGCCCTAACTCCTGCCAACCTAGTGAGGCAGCAGCTTAGCACACCTCAGTTGCCCTCAGTATGAAGGGGCTTCAATCTGAGAAAGGCCTCAGTGTGAGGTAAACTTCACGGTTAGTAGGCCCTAACTCCTGCCAACCCACTGAGGCAGCAGTTTACTAGACCTCAGTGTTAGCTGCCCTCAGTATGAAGAGGCTACAGTCTGAGAGGGGCCTCAGTGTGAGGTGAACCTCAGGTTAGTAGGCTCTAGCTCCTGCCAACCCAGTGAGGCAGCAGATTAGTACACCTCAGTGTTAGTTACCCTCATTCTGAGAGAGGCCTCAGTGTGAGGCCAACCTCAGGGTTAGTAGGCCTAACTCCTGCCAACCTAGTGAGGCAGCAGCTTAGTACACCTCAGTGTTAGTTGCCCTCGGTATGAAGAGGCTTCAGTCTGAGAGAGGCCTCAGTGTGAGATAAACCTCAGGGTTAGTAGGCCCTAGCTCCTGCCAACCCAGTGAGGCAGCAGCTTAGTAGACCTCAGTGTTAGTTGCCCTCAGTATGAAGAGGCTTCAGTCTCCGACCAAGACTTACCCAATCTCGTCTCCCGCCTGGATGTGTCTGCTGCTGAAGAAGGCAATTCTAGGGAAACGCAGGTCCTGATGGGACATGAAGACGCGGACGGCAATGAGGTTTGGCTCGCAGAAATGGTTGATGAAGCGGCTGATGTTGCCATAGAAGCGGGCATCTATGCAGTAGACGTCTCTGTCCTAAGGAAGACATAGGGAGCAAAGGCGATCCATCACACTGACCGATGCATATCTTAGTGCCCTGTTTTTGGGTATATCTGACCTGCTGATTCCAAAAATGGCACCCGTTTCCCTCTATCAGCTCTAGTTTTTTAGATACAACATTATAGAAAACCATAATAACTGTATGGCTGTATGGCCATGTTCCAGGAGCACTCACTCCTGACGTTTCACCCACATCTATGGCCAACATTGTGAAGTCTGTTGGAAACTAGACAAGAGGGGTTTATATATCTATGGAATGTCCAGGGTGGTAGAAAGAACTCTTGTCTGTTGGAGACTAGTGTGAATTTTGCCACTGATTACCTTGATCAGCACTGAATGGCCTTGCAGCTTCAAAGCCTGGCTGCCTCCTGCCTGGGGGATCCTTTGTTGGGAGGTGCTAGCTGGCCCTGATTGTTTCTTGTCTGAAATCCCCCCCCCTTTTTTTTTTAGTATTTCTCTTTATTTACTGTCCTGATTCTTGAATTTTCAATGCTATGTTCAGCAAAGGGCAAGAGGAATCCTTTCACCTCTGTAGGAATCTACTGTATACCATGCAGCTGTGGACAAGTCCCTATTATTATTATTATTATTATTATTATTATTATTATTATTAGGTCCAACAAACCCAAGTGTGAATGTTGCAATTGGACACCTTGATGAGCATTGAATGGCCTTGCAGCTTCAATGCCTGGCTGCTTCCTGCCTAGTTCCCAACAGATTTTACAACCTCTGAGGATGCCTGCCACAGATGTTGTTGTTGTTGTTATTATTATTATTGATATGATTATTGGGAGAAACAAGACTTCACAACCTCTGAGGATGCCTGCCACAGAAGTTGTTGTCGTTGTTGTTGCTATTATTATTATTGTTATTATTATTATTAGTGCTAATACAGTCTATCCAATGCAATTGTCTGAATTCGCACCCTGAATTTTTATTTATTTATTTACCATATTTTTATACCACCTTTCTCAGCCCGAAGGCGACTCAAGGCGTTTTACAATCGGCATAATTCAATCCCCCCGACAACATAAAGTATAGTTAAAACATTAACATATAGTATAAACCATATAAAAACAATAAAAGCAATACAAAACAATAAAACACAAGTCCTCGGCGTCTCATTATTAATAACCCCAGGAACAGGCCTAAAAACCAAAGCACCAAGGGAAAAAAGTCTACATAGGGACCACCAAACCCAAGTGTGAATGTTGCAATTGGCCACCTTGATTAGCACTAAATGGCCTTGCAGCTTCAAAGCCTGGCTGCTTCCTGCCTAGTTTCCAACAGACTTCACAACCTCTGAGGATGCCTGCCACAGTTGTTGTTGTTGTCATTATTAACACCATCGTGAGGTCATATTATTATTATTATTATTATTATTATTATTATTATTATTTGAAACACCACAAGATGAGTCCACAGCAGACACTCTGCTGGCTGTTGTATTGGATCACATGTCGGACACTTCCCAAGTGTCTAGGACTGTGTGATGTATCGGCGAATAATGCGTGCAGATCCCAGTAAGGTGGCCTTCTGCAGCTGGCAAATGGTAATTTTGTCAGTGCCGATTGTGTTTAAGTGCAGGCCAAGGTCTTTAGGCACTGCACCCAGTGTGCCGATCACCACTGGGACCACTTTTACTGGCTTGTGCAGTTCGATCTTTAAATCCTCATATTGTGTCACCTTTTCCAGTTGTTTCTCTTCAATCCTGCTGTCACCTGAGATTGCAACATCTACAATCCATACTTTGTTGTTGTTGTTGTTATTATTATTATTACTATTATTATTATTTGTATATAATAATATATAATATACTAGCCGTTCCCTGCCACCCGTTGCTGTGTCCCAGTCTCTATAAATGTATTTTGTGTGTGTATATATGTGTTTATATATTTGTGTATCTGTGTATATATGTGTGTTTGTGCCTGTGTGTGTGTGTGTGTGTGTGTGTATATATATATATATATATATATATATATATATATGGGTGCATATATGTGTGTGTGAAGATGTATATATATGTGTGTATATATTTGTGTGTTTATATGTGTATATGTATATTATGTATAAGTGTGTGTATGTGTGTGTGTGTGTGTGTGTATATATATATATATATATATGGGTGCATATATGTGTGTGCATATGTGTGTGTGAAGATGTGTATATATGTGTGTATATATTTGTGTGTTTATATGTATATTATGTGTGTGTGTGTGTATGGGTGCATATTTGTGTGTGCATATGTGTGTGTGAAGATGTGTATATATGTGTGTATATATTTGTGTGTTTATATGTGTATATGTATATTATGTATATGTGTGTGCTTGTCTATATGCATATTTGTGTTTATATATGTGTGCATGTGTATATTTGTGTGTGCATGTTTATATATGTGTGTGTGTGTATGTAGATGTATGTGTGTGTATATTTGTGTGTACTTGGGTATATATATACACATGTTTGTATGTGTGCATGTGTATATGTACATGAGTATGAGAGTGTGTGTGTGTGTATTTTGGGGTATGGTATATTTTGGGGATTTTTAAGTCTGTTCTGCTGGGTTTTGTTGTTGTTGTTGTAATTTTAGGGGTGATGAACACTCATTGGTCTTTTAGGGGTGTATTATCCCAATTTTGTGACAATTTGTCCAGTGATTTCTGAGTTATGTTAATCTCACAAACGAACATTACATTTTTATTTATATATATTTATTATTATTATTATTATTATTATTATTATTATTATTATTATTAGCACTAATGCAGTGTATCCAATGCAATTGTCTGAATTAACACCCTGAATAACCCCAGGAACAGGCCTAAAAACCAAAGCACCAAAGGGGAAAAAAAGTATTTATTTTTTGGTTGAGCTGCCACTAGACTTCAAACTTTCCTGGACTGCGGTGATGCTTTCGGCCGATTCATTTCAAGAATATAAACAAAAGCTTTAATAAGATATCTCAAATGAATTGCCAGCCACAGATTTCCCTAACTAGATGAGGTAGGCTACAACTCCCATCACATGCCCCCAGCCAACAAGGGATGGGAGTTGTAGCTCAGCATCAAGTTGGAGAACACTAAGGGAAAGAATACCAGTCAAACACCTAAGACAATAACACCCAAAACAAAACAAAACTTGCTAACACAGTACGATGGTTTCCTCCCACCTTTTGTATCCACTCATGGATCTCCCCAAAACCACGTTTCTAGGCATCCAAGCACAATCTTCACATTGTTTATTTGGAAGCTCTAGCTTCTTCCCTTGTTCTGACTCCAAACTCAGCAGCCTCTCATTGCAGACATAGACAGAGCGGAAATTAATCCTTTTACTGTGTTGTCGAAGGCTTTCATAGCCAGAATCACTGGACTGCTGTGAGCTTTCCAGGCTGTCTGGCCATGTTCCAGAAGCATTCTCTCCTGATGTTTCGCCCACATCTACAGCAGGCATCCTCAGAGGTTGTTGGAAACTAGGAAAGTGAGGTTTATATATCTACGGAATAATTTCCAAGGTGGGAGAAAGAACTCTTGTCTGCTTGAGGCAATGCTGCAACTGGTCGTGCTGATTAGCATTGAATGGCCTTGCAGCTTCAAAGCCTGGATGCTTACTGCCTGGGGGAATCCTTTGTTGGAAGGTGTTGTCTGGCCATTAAGAAATGCGGCTACAATGTCTTAAATCAAGAAATATGTTCCTAAGATCCACAGAGATACTTGAAGGAATACCTCAGCAAGCGAGAGTCCAAAAGTGGCAGGCTAAAACTCAGAACCTCAATCAGTGGCTAATGTCGGATGAGAGATTGGGCACACAGAAGACTGGGCTACTTGGAAAGCGCTGAACGGACTGCGCTCTGGCACCACGAGATGCAGAGCCAATCTTAAGAAATGGGGCCACAAAGTGGAATCCACGACATGCGAGTTTGGAGAAGAGCGAACCACTGACCACTTACAACAATGTGGCCTGAGCCGTGCCACATGCACAATGGTGGGCCTTCTTACAGTGACACCAGAAGCAGCTTCTGGTCAAAGGAAATTTAGTATAATGCCAAGTGTTTAACTTTGTGTTTTTAAATACATTATAACTGTACCCTCAATTTGCTTCTGACGCAATAAATAAAAAAATAAGCTGGCCCTGACTGTTTCCTATCTGGAATTGCCCATGAGGTCTCTTCCAACTCTATGATTCTATGATTCTATGAAACCTCATTTTCCTAGTTCCCAACAGACATTATTATTATTATTAGTAGTAGTAGTAGTAGTAGTAGTAGTAGTACTTCGCCCAAAGCTGGAGATGAGCACCACTTCCAGAGCCGGAAATGAAAGGAGAAGCCTTTGCCTTAAATACAAAGGCAAAGGCTTCTCCTTTCATTTCCGGCTCCGGAAGTGGTGCTCATCTCCGGCTATGGGCGAAGTAATAATAATAATAATAATAATAATAATAATAATAATAATACTTCACCCAAAGCTGGAGATGAGCACCACTTCCAGAGCCGGAAATGAAAGGAGAAGCCTTTGCTTTTGTATTTAAGTGGTGCTCATCTCCGGCTTTGGGCGAAGTACCAATAATAATAATAATAATAATAATAATAATAATAATAATAATAATATGAGTACTTTGCCCAAAGCTGGAGATGAGCACCACCTCCAGAGCCAAAAATGAAAGGAGAAGCCTTTGCCTTAAATACAAAGGCAAAGGCTTCTCCTTTCATTTCTGGCTCTGGAGGTGGTGCTCATCTTTGGCTTTGGGCGAAGTACTACTACTACTACTACTACTACTACTACTACTAATAATAATAATAATAATAATAATATGAGTACTTTGTCCAAAGCTGGAGATGAGCATCACCTCCAGAGCCGGAAATGAAAGGAGAAGCCTTAAATACAAAGGCAAAGGCTTCTGCTTTCATTTCCGGCTCTGGAGGTGGTGCTCATCTCCGGCTTTGGGCAAAGTACTCAATAATAATAATAATAATAATAATAATAATAATAATAATAATATGGAGCCCTCGGTGGCGCAGTGGGTTAAACCTCTGTGCTGGCAGGACTGAAGACCGACAGGTTGCAGGTTCGAATCCGGGGAGAGGCGGATGAGCTCCCTCTATCAGCTCCAGCTCCTCATGCAGGGACATGAGAGAAGCCTCCCACAAGGATGATAAAAACATCAAAATCATCCAGGCATCCCCTGGGCAACGTCCTTGCAGACAGCCAATTCTCTCACACCAGGAGTCACTACTGACACGACAATAATAATAATAATAATAATTATAATAATAAGTATGTCACTGTAATGTTTACCTGTGTCTGTTTATATGCTGTAATCTGCTATGAGTCCCCTACTCCCACCCTGGTATATAAACCCCACTTGCCTAGTTTCCAACAGAACTCACAACCTCTGAGGATGCCTGCCATAGATGTGGGAGAAACGTCAGGAGAGAATGCTTCTGGAACATTAACAGCCCTGAAAACTCACAGTAACCTAGTGATTCCAGCCATGAAAGTCTTCGACAACACATTACACTGCTCCCGAAGAGAGAGGATTGCAGAAGCCTTTGCCAATGAGTGATCCTCAGCGAAAACATCGACCCGTGCTATTTCTGAACCGTCACCCCGCGATGGTCCCTCTCCTTCTAAAGGCGAAAAGAGCTTTCCCAAGCACCAGATTGCTCTGCTTCCGCGTGAACAGGGAGGAGGGGGGAAAAGGGCAGGGAGGGTTTCATTTTAGCACTTCGGCATTTCCCCAGGAGTCCGTAATTTATTTATTTCCAAAGACTACCTTGTTGCCAAGGTCAAAAAGATAGCAGTCTTCTTCACGTACGTTTGCCTCGGAATCGGAAATCAGCTCTCCAACGTACCTGGCGGACAACAAAAATGGCAAATTAGAGACAGAAGGACTAAAAGGAGACTGAAGATCAAGATCAAGCCATCACTGGAACTAGGAACATGGGTTTGTATATCTATGGAAAGACCATTGTGGGACAAAGGACTCTTGTCTGTTGGAGCTAGGTGTGAATGTTTCAATTGTCCACCTTGGTTAGCATTTGATAGCCTGGCAGTGCTTGGAGCAATCTTTTGTTGTCCCTGATTGGTTTCCCTCTGCTGCAATCGGGGACATCTAATCACCTCTCAACAAAAGATTGCTCCAGGCACTGCCAGGCTATCAAATGCTAATCAAGGTGGTCAGTTGAGATATTTTATTTATTTATTTATTTATTTGGAACTTTTATATACCGGTCTTCTCAGGCCTCAGGCCGGTTTACAACAAGATTCATGAACAGTAGTTTACAAACATCACACCCCATAACATACTAATACATAAAATACATTAAAAAGCGGTCATATACTTAAACAAGGCCAAGTCGTCAAAGAGAAATCAAAATCCATTATTCATTACCATCCGTCCGTGTGGTCAAATGTTATTGACTTACTCATCACACCTAGCTCCAGCAGACAGGAGTCCTTTGTCCCACCCTGGTCTTTCCACAGATATATAAACCCATTTTCCTAGTTGCAACAGACCTCACTACCTCTGAGGATGCTTGCCATAGATGCAGGCAAAACATCAGGAGAGAATGCCTCTAGAACATGGCCATATAACCCGAAAAAACTCACAACAGCCCAGTGATTCCGGCCATGAAAGCCTTCGACAATACATTCAAGCCATCACGATTTGCAGTCTTAGTAGACCGCAAGCCGAACATGAGTTTGAACAGTTTAATGCAGAGCTCAAAAAACTGCATCACTAGGAGGATAATGTCTAGAAGGGCGACTCAAATGATCAAGGGTCTGGAGAACAACCCCCATGAGGAGCGGCTTAAAGAGCTGCACATATTTAGCCTGAAGAAGAGAAGGCTGAGAGGAGACATGATAGCCATGTAAAAATAAAATGTGTCCAGAGGAGGGTGACTAAAATGATCAAGGGTCTGGAGAACAAGCCCTGTGAGGAGCGGCTTAAAGAGCTGGGCATGTTTAGCCTGAAGAAGAGAAGGTTGAGAGGAGACATGATAACCATGTATAAATACGTGAGGGGAAGTCATAGAGAGGAGGGAATGAACTTGTTTTGTGCTGCCCTGGAGACTAGGATGCAAAACAATTTTTTAATTTTTTGTTTTGTTATTCTTATGGTTATGTTGTTTTTTACTTTGTATGTTTTGTGATGTTACCTGGGAACCACTCTGAGTCTCCTCGGAGAGATGGAGCAGTATATAAATAAAGATTATTATTATTATTATTATTATTATTATTATTATTATTACTATTATTTTGTTGTGTCAGGAGTGACCTGAGAAACTGCAAGTCGCTTCTGGTGTGAGAGAATTGGCCGCCTGCAAGGACGTTACCCAGGGGATGCCTGGATGATTTTTTGATGTTTTATCATCTTTGTGGGAGGCTTCTTTCATGTCCCCGCATGAGGAGCTGGAGCTGATAGAAGGAGCTCATCCGCCTCTCCCTGGATTCAAACCTGCGACCTGTCGGTCTTCAGTCCTGCCAGCACAAGGGTTTAACCCACTGCGCCACTGGGGGCTCCTGCAAAACAATGGCTTCAAACTACAAGAAAGAAGATTCCATCTGAACATTAGGAAGAACTTCCTGACTGTGAGAGCCGTTCAGCAGTGGAACTCCCTGCCCCGGAGTGTAGTAGAAGCTCCTCCTTTGGAAACTTTTAAACAGAGGCTGGATGGCCATCTGTCGGGGGTGCTTTGAATGCAATTTTCCTGCTTCTTGGCAGAATGGGGTTGGACCGAATGGCCCATGAGGTCTCTTCCAACTCTAGGATTCTGATCTATGAGATCAGGCATGGGCAAACTTTGGCTTTCCGGGTGTTTTGGACTTCAACGCGAGTCCAGTTAAATATTAGGAAGAACTAATGGCAAGAGCTGTTCGGGAGTGGAAATTGCTTCTTTGGAGTCTATCTTGCGCATGGAAAGCTGCCTTCATGGCATGGCTCCTTCTCTTTCGGCCTTCCCGAGGCTCTGACTTTGCATCTCATCGCAATGCCGTTTTGTAGCATTGCAGAGGCAGTAAAAAATGCACCTGAGTGGCAAGCTGCTCTGGAGATTCAGGCTGATTTGAGCACTGCAAACAAACAACACCAAACAAACCCTGCCGATGTCCCCCAAGGACCCAGGTATTCCTAATTCGAGGACATTTACTGATATTTAATCTCAAACTACCCAACCTCTGGTTTTCATTCCGTGGCCGAAAATACGATAATTTTTGGCCAGTTGGTGGCAATGGGTGGGCTTACATCCGGCACAATTCGGCGCCATGACATAAAAATAATACATACAGAATTGCATATAAAACATAGTAAATTAGTTTTAAAATAAAAAGAACATTAATAAAAAGTGCAATAATACTGGCTGTCTAGCCTTATGGAGAAATGAATTCAGCGAGCACAACACAATCGGAAGCCTATCCATAGTCCATTTTCCATAACACTATAATTATTACCACTAGCTGTACCCGCCACACCTTCCCTCCTTCTTTTTCTCCTTCTTTCTTTCTCTCCTTCCTTCCCTCCCTCTTTCCTTCCTTCCCTTTTTCTTTCCCTTCTTCTTCCTTCCTTCTCTATCTGTTTCTTTTCTCGCTCCCTTTGCTCTTTGGTTCCATCCTTCCTTCCCTCCCTCTTTCTCTTTCGTTCCTTCTCTCCTTCCTTCCCTCTTTCACTTTTTTTATTTCATTCTCTCCTTCCTTCCTTCTTTACCCTTCTGTCTTTCCTTCTTTATCTCCTTCCCTCCTTCTTTCCTTCCTTCCTTCTCTACCCTTTTTTCTTTCCTTCCTTTTCTCCTTCCCTCTTTCTCTCCCCCCTTCCTTCTCTACCTTTTTTCCTTCCTTCTCTCCTTCCCTCCTTCTTTCCCTCCTTCCTTCCTTCTCTACCTTTCTTTCTTTCCTTCTTTCTCTCCTTCTTTCCCCTCTTCTTTCCCTCCTTCCTTCTCTATTCTTCTTTCTTTCCTTCCTTCTCTCCCTCCTTCCTTCCCTCTTTCACTTTTTTATTTCATTCTCTCCCTCCTTCTCTCCTTCCTTCCTTCTCTACCCTTCTGTCTTTCCTTCTTTATCTCCTTCCCTCCTTCTTTCCTTCCTTCCTTCTCTACCCTTCTTTCCTTCTCTACCCTTCTTTCCTTCTCTACCCTTCTTTCTTTCCTTCCTTTTCTCCTTCCCTCTTTCTCTCCCCCTTCTCTCCTCCCTTGCTTCTCTACCTTTCTTTTTTCTCTTCCTTCTCTCCTTCTTTCCCTTCTTCCTTCTCTACCTTTCTTTCTCTCCTTCTTTCCCTTCTTCTTTCCCTCCTTCCTTCTCTACCTTTCTTTCTTTCCTTCTTTCTCTCCTTCTCTCCCTTCTTCTTTCCCTCCTTCCTTCTCTATTCTTCTTTCTTTCCTTCCTTCTCTCCTTCCCTCCTTCTCTTCCTTCCTTCCTCCTTTCTGTGTATGTGTTTTGGGTGTGTATATGCATATATGTGTGTGTATATATATATGTGGTTTTGTGCATGCCTTGTAATGTTGATTTTTTTTTTTGGCTTTTTAAGTCCCTTCCACTGTGTTTTTCAGTGTTTCTATGAGTTGTGGTCACGCGTTGGCCTGAGAGGTGTCTTGTGTCCAAATTTGGTGTCAATTCGCCCAGGGGTTTTTGAGTTCTGTTAATCCCACAAACGAACATTACATTTTTATTTATATAGATTGTCAAATTAGGTCCAGCTACCCAAAGGCATGGTCCCATAACCACGTTTTCAATTTCCTCTTGAAGGTGAGGAGGGATGCTGTTGACCTGATTTCGCTGGGGAGCGAATTCTACAGGTGGGGGGCCTATGTGTGTATATATATATGTTAAATATTGATGGGAAGCTTCCCATCGGAGTTGAAATCCTCTATCGGACAGATGGCAAGCTATTCAACCTCAGCAGACTGAAAGCCAAAACCAAGGTTACAACAACATCTGTTATAGAACTCCAGTATGCTGATGACAACGTCGCCTGTGCGCATTCAGAAGAAGATCTACAAGCCACTCTAAACACCCTTGCAGAAGCATACGAGAAGCTCGGCCTGTCATTGAACATTGAAAAAACCAAGATGCTGTTCCAGCAGTCGCCAGCCATCCCCTCTCCAATGCCAGAGATACAGCTTAATGGTATAACATTAGAAAATGTTGATCATTTCCGCTCCCTTGGCAGCCACCTCTCCACCAAAGTCAACGTCGACACTGAAATACAACAGCGTCTGAGCTCTGCGAGCGCAGCATTTTTCCGAATGAAGCAGAGAGTGTTTGAGGACCGGGACATCCGTAGGAATACCAAGGTGCTTGTCTACAAAGCTATTGTCCTCCCAACCCTGCTATATGCCTGCGAAACGTGGACTGTCTACAGACGTCACATGCAACTCCAGGAACGATTCCATCATTGCTGCCTCCGGAAAATCCTGCAAATCTCTTGGGAAGACAGGCGGACAAACGTCAGCGTACTGGAAGAAGCAAAGACCACCAGCATGGAAGCGATGGTCCTCCCCAACCAACTCCGCTGGACCGGCCACGTTGTCCGGATGCCCGACCACCGTCTCCCAAAGCAGTTGCTCTACTCCGAACTCAAGAACGGAAAACGGAATGTTGGAGGACAGGAAAAGAGATTTAAAGATGTGCTCAAAGCCAACGTAAAAAACTCTGGCATAGACACTGAGAACTGGGAAGCCCCGGCCCTTCACCGCTCCAGATGGAGGTCAGCTGTGACCAGCAGTGCTGCAGAATTTGAGGAGGCACGAAAGGAGGGCGAAAGGGAGAAGCATGCCAAGAGGCCTTGGGTGACTGAGCAAAAGGAACTTGTTTAAAAAACGCTGAGCTTCCCTCTCCGCGGACGGGAGCGCTTCCTTTGTGATGTCACGGAGAAGATTGTGACATCAAAACGCGGACAGGAGATTATCGCGCAGCCCAACCCGCCCTTGTGCCGAGGTGAAGGGCAGCGGCATCGGGAGGCTTGCTAATCTTCCCTGCGAAGCTGGATGGAGAGAACGACTCAATTAACCTCCGACTCCATTGAAGAGGTCCGAGCGAGCTGGCTCATAATATCCTCCTGATGAAAACATCCATCAGGATCTATTCTGAGACTCGGCTAAAGCATATTCGTAAGAGGCTTGTTATATATTTAACAGTTTCGCCTTTCGGGTTGAAGGTGGAGGGAAGGAAGGGAGACGCTTCAGATCGATCATGTCTGGATGGACGCACACATCCCATCCAAAACTGCTCGTTTTCAAAGGTATTTTTGCTTATGAGTTGATGGCTTCTGCTGAGCAGCAATTAGTGTCAAACGTAGTCTCGTTTTTAGTCTACGTTAAGCTTAAAAACCATTTTAAAACAAAAACAACAAACTGGGAACACTGTTTAATGTTTTTAATCTATATTATGTTTTATGTATACTGATTTGTTGGAAACCACCTTGAGAAAAGCGGTATACAAACACAGCAAATAATTCTATGTATATAATAAAAGTCAGTGTTTGTATGTGGAGGGAGGGTGGTGTATGTGGCAGCTTTCTGATTGGCTGCTACTTTCACAGGCCATTGCAACCAGCACGGGTGACGGACCTGGACCAAATTTGGCACACATAACCCCCATGATCCCCTTTACGTCCTGGTGAGCACAAAGGACTATGGGATTTGTAGTACTTTCAAACCCATCAGTTCCCACAGACCACTGTGCCCCCCAACAAAGACCAAACTTGGCACACAGAGCACCCATGACCCACTCTACATCCTACTGCAGTTTGGAGGAGGGCTGACCATGGATGATGGGACTTGAAGTACCTCCACTCACCTCCTGAAACCGCTGCAACCCTCATCCAATGACCAATCAAGACCAAACTTGGACTCATAACCCCCATTACCCTCTTTACGTCCTGGTGAAGGTTGGAGGAGGATGGACAATGAATTATAGGATTTGTACTACTTTCATACACTTTTGTTCCCACAGAATACTGCGGCCCCCAACAAAGACCGATAAAGACCAAACTTGGCACACAGAGCCCCCATGACCCACTCTACATCCTACTGCAGTTTGGAGGAAGGTGGACCATGGATGATGGGACTTGCAGAACCTCCACTCACTTCCTGAGACCGCTGCAACCCTCATCCAATGACCAATCAAGACCAAACTTGGACACATAACTCCCATGACCCTCTTTACATCCTGGTGAGAGTTGGGGGAGGACGGACAATGGATTATGGGATTTGTACTACTTTCCAACCCTTTTGTACCCACAGACTACTGCGGTCCCTGACAAAGACCAATAAAGACCAAACTTGGCACACAAAGCCCCCATGACCCACTTGAAGTACCTCCACTCGTTTCCCGAGACCGCTGTGACACTCATCCAATGACTGATCAAGACTAACTTGGCACGCAGAGCCCCCATGACCCACTCTACATCCTACTGCTGTTTGGAGGAGGGTGGACCATGGATGATGGGACTTGCAGTACATCCACTCACTTCCCGAGACCACTGCAACCCTCATCCAATGACTGATCAAGACCAAGCTTGGCACACAGAGCCACCATGACCCACTCTACATCCTGCTGCAGTTTCAAGGAGGATGGACCACAGATGATGGGACTTGAAGTACCTCCATTCGCTTCCTGAGACCACTGTGACACTCATCCAGTGACTGATCAAGACCAAACTTGGCACACAGAGCCCCCATGACCCACTTTACATCCTGCTGCAGTTTCGAGGAGGATGGACCACAGATGATGGGACTTGAAGTACCCCCACTCGCTTCCTGAGACCACTGTGACACTCATCCAGTGACTGATCAAGACCAAACTTGGCACACAGAGCCCCCATGACCCACTCTACATTCTGCTGCAGTTTCGAGGAGGATGGACCACAGATGATGGGACTTGAAGTACCTTCACTCACTTCCCAAGACCGCTGTGAACCTCATCCAATAACTGATCAAGACCAAACTTGGCATACAGAACCCCCATGACCTACATCTGGGTGCTGTTTCGAAGACGATGGACCATGGACGATGGGACTCGCGGTACCTTCACTAACTTCCTTAGAGCACTGCAAGCCACATAAATAACTGATAAAGACCAACCTTGGCACACAATGCCTTTCTCAAATTACCCGGGCAGCACCGGGTCCCCAAGCTAGTAAATAATAAATAAAAGGCCAAGCTAAAAAAACAACCTGGAAAAACATATCAAAGAATGAAGCTCACCAGTCTAAGATGAGACAAGGATAGCTCAGGCCAAGAACAGTTCAAAGGGCAAGATGAGACAGGCTTGGTACGAGGTGCATTCATTAAAGATGTCCCCTGACCCCCTTGAGAGCAATGCTGGGGCCAGAGTAAAGAAGGGAGCAAAGAAGACAGTTCCATCTTGTCTCCTGGGATATCAGGGCCCCTCCTACAGCAACAATATAATATTATATAATACTAATATTATGAATGATGTATTAGTACTATGCTAATAATATAGTATGTTTTATGTCTTTAACTTTGTTTGTTTGTTTTGGCACGAACTTTAAGATCTTCTGGGGAGGCCCTCCTCTCAGTCCCACTACCATCTCAAGTGCAGTTGGTGGGGATGAGAGAGAGGGCCTTCTCAGTGGTGGCCCCCCCGACTCTGGAACGCCCTTCCAAGGGAAATTTAGCCCAGTGAATGGAAATAATATAATAATGTAATGTAATATAATATAATACATTGTTTCTCAACCTTCCTAATGCCATTACCGCTTAATACAGTTCCTCATGTTGTGTAGACCCCCAACCATAACATGACCTATAAGCCCTAAATGGTTCGGGCCCCGCCTATCTCTGCGATCGCATCTCCTTCTATGAACCGGCACGAGCATCTAAGATCTTCTGGGGAGGCCCTCCTCTCGGTCCCACTACCGTCTCAAGCACAGTTGGTAGGGACGAGAGAGAGGGCCTTCTCAGTGGTGGCCCCCCCGCCTCTGGAACACCCTTCCAAGGGAAATAAGACAGGCCCCATCCCTCCCCTCCTTTCATAAGAGCTTGAAGACCTGGTGGTTTCAACAAGCCTTTGAAAATGGCCAGTTCTAACTCAACCCTATACATTGTCGAATACGGCCTTATTCTTCGGGCCCCGCCTATTGCGGAGATAGGCGGGGCCCGAACCGTTTAGGGCTTTATAGGTCATGACCTGCACCTTGAATTTGGCTCGGCAACTTATCAGCAGCCAATGAAGCTGTTTCAATAGGGGTGTTGTATTCCACTTCAGCACCTGTAACATCAAGACCGTTCCTAGTTCTGAGTTGTATATTGGCATGTAACCTATAGAGACATATAGCATGACACGTGCAGTTTCAGCATCCTGTGATAAATAGAAGTGGGTCAGGGGACATCGTTCATGAACGCCCCTCGTAATGATGCATAAGGGGGTCAAACAGTTGTGGTGGTTCCTGTAAAAGGAAGCCCTACTTTCCTCTTCCTGACGCACTCGTCATCTGAGGAGTCAAAGAGAAGGCACTCACTCGCACACAAAGGTCCCCAATGGAATGTCTTGCATCGTCCGCACGCCCCAGCCCATGTTCCTCGTCCGGAAAAGCTGTAACCGAGCCCTGAAAGAGAGGGGAACACAGCTCCGTGAGTGTATTAGGCAGCCCATGTTGGAAACTGCAGCCTTCCAAGGAGGTGGATAATTCCAACAGAGAGGAGGAAACCATAAAAATCAACAAAATCTGGCTCCAAGTATTTTAAAAAATCTAAAATCAGGACAGTAAATAATGAATAACATGCTGTAAATAAAGAAATCGGGACAGTAAATAAAGAGCAAGACTCAGAAAACACAGGAAATTCCGACACGAAACAATCAGGGCCAGCTAAACCTCCCAAAAAGGATTTCCCCAGACAGGAAGCAGCCAGGCTTTGAAGCTGCAAGGTTATTCAATGCTAATAATCTCCAGGGTGTGGTGCTCATCTCTATTTATAAGCCGAAGAGCCGGCATTGTCTGTAGACACCTCCAAGGTCATGTGGCCGGCATAACTGCATGGAGCGCCCTTACCTTTGCACTGGAGTGGTACCTATTGATCTACCCACATTTGCATGTTTTCGAACTGCTAGGTTGGCAGAAGCTGGGGCTGACAGCGGACGCTCACGCCGCTCCCCGGATTTTTATTTTTATATATGACCTTTCCCTTCCCATGTTTGTAAGTCTCTGCAAATCCTACATATATTGATAAATATATTTCTGTATATCTCTCTGTGTGTATGCTTATGTGTGTGGGTGCGTATAATTTTATATATGAATTTTCCCCTCACATTTTTGCAAGTTTTTGCAAATCCTATATAGATATAATTCTCCATCTCTCTCTCTCTCTCCCCCCCCCCCCCTCTCTCTATATATAGGTAAAGGTAAAGGTTTTCCCCTGACATGAAGTACAGTCGTGTCTGACTCTGGGGTTGGTGCTCATTTCCATTTCTAAGCCGAAGAGCCGGCGTTGTCTGTAGACACCTCCACGGTCATGTGGCCAGCATGACTGCATGCATCACCGTTACCTTCCCACTGGAGTGGTACCTATTGATCTACTCACATTTGCATGTTTTCGAACTGCTAGGTTGGCAGAAGCTGGGGCTGACAGCGGACGCTCACGCCGCTTCCCGGATTCAAACCTGTAAACTTTCGGTCAACAAGCTCAGTAGCCCAGCGCTTTAACCCACTGCGTCACTGGGGGCTACGTTGGGACCACCTTTACTGGCTATTATTATTATTATTATTATTATTATTATTATTATTATTGTCAGTCCTGATTTTAGATATTGGTAGCCAGATTTTGTGCGTTTTCATGATTTCCTCCTTTCTGTGGGAATCGTCCACATGCGTATGCTGATGCGCATACCTCAACAGACCTCATTTCAACCATGAAAATGAACAAAATCTAGCTACCAGTATTTTTTTAAAAACCTCCAAAATCAGTACAGTAAACAAAGAGCAACACTCAGAAAACAGGGAATTCCAGATAGGAAACAATCAGGGCCAGCTAACACCTCACAACAAAATATTCCCCCAGGCAGGAAGCAGCCAGGCTTTGAAGCTGCAAGGTTATTCAATGCTATTCAAGCTGGGCACTTGCCTCCAACAGACAAGAGTTCTTTCTCCCACCCTGGACATTATTCCACAGATATATAAACCCCACTTACCTAGTTTTCAACACCTCCTCATTTATAGAGTCCATAATGCTCTTTGATTGTTGGTGAACTATAAATCCCAGCAACTACAACTCCCAAATGACAAAATCATAATTTTTTGAGTGATGGTCACTCCTTGTGTTGTGAGACGTTTTGTTGCCAAATTTGGTGTGATTTCGTTCATTGGTTCTTTTGTTTTTAAGGTACTCATTATGCACAGAGCATTTTTTTATATATAGATGGTCACTTGTTGGCCTGACAGGTGTATTGTGTCCAAATTTGGTGCCAGTATGTGCAGTGGTTTTTGAGTTATGTTAATCCCACAAACGAACATTACATTTTTATTTATATAGATGAAACCCCATTTTCCTAGTTTCCAACAGAACTCACAACCTGAGGATGCCTGCCATAGATGTGGGTGAAACGTCAGGAGAGGATGCTTCCGGAACATGGCCAGACAGCCCGGAAAACTCACAGCAGTCCAGTGATTCCGGCCATGAAAGCCTTCGACAACACGACACTTTGAGTATTTGCCAGCTTGTCTCCTGGAGGCCTTACACCAATCCAGGCAACATCCAAATGTGTGGAAATGGAATCCAATTCCAGAAATCATTCCAATCATGGAGTGCTTCCTCCAAAAAGAGGTTTGCTGCAGTTCTTTGAATCCAGCCCTCGCTTAAAAGTGCTTCAAATACATGCCAATCTTCACAGCGACACTTGTGTGCATCTCCATCGGCATTATCATCACATTCAGACAGCAGCGTTTCACCCCTCGCCCCCAGTTTTGCCAAAAGTAGTGTTTGGCTCATTCGTCATCCATCATTCATATTCATGCGCGCACACAAATAGCAAGCTTGCCATGCCGAGCTATGATGACTACGGAGCCCAAATCGGGGCTATAGAGGAAAAAGAGGGCGGTGTAGACATACTCGGGGGAGCTGTAGGTTTGCATCATCATCACCTAAGAAAATTTGGGGGACCAAAAAGGCACGGAATCGCTCCCACATATCGAACAGCAGCATGACCATTGTGAGTGATGACAAAACGCTGAGTGCTTGGAGTTGATGGTATTTTGGAAGAGGATAATTTGAGCAGATTCGTAGACTAAAAAGCACTTTTTGGCTGGCTTTGAGAGTAAGGGCCTCTGCATTCTATGGAATGAGTAAATCCCAAGCAAAAATGCAAAGGACTGCACTATAAACGTGTACAAAAATTGTGAAAAGTAAGAATGGTGCCCCGAGAAGGGAAAGGGAAGAGTCAAGACGTCACCAAACCAAACCAAACCAAACCAAAGAGGAATCATAACAAGAGATCTGTGAAGTACCTTGGGAAGTCAGACTACGCTCTGGTTACATCCCGAATAGATTACAGCAACACGCTCTACATGGGGCTGCCTTTGAAGACAGTTTAGTTGCCTTAGTTACCTCTAGACTGGATTACTGTAATGCTCTCTACGTGGGGCTACCCTTGAAGACAGCCCGGAAACTTGTCCAACATTCAGCAGCCAGATTAATAACTGGGGTAACCTACAGGGAGCAGTTAACCCCCCCTGTTTAAGGCGCTCCACTGGTAGCCGTTTTTTTTCCGGTCCCAATTCAAGGTGCAGGTTATCACCTGCAAAGCCCTTTCTGACCAGCCTACCTTTGTGACCGTATCTCCTGCCATGAACCATCTCGGGCCCTCCGATCTTCCGGGGAGGCCCTTCTCTCGCCCCTGCCATTCTCTCAAGCTTGCCTAGTGAGTATAAGGGAGAGAGCCTTTTCGGCTGTGGCTCCCCGACTCTGGAACTCACTGCCTGGAGAAATTAGGAAAGCCCCTTCCGTAGAAATCTTCAAAAAGATTTCACCCTGGACACAGCATATTATTTGAGAACACTGAAATTCTGGACCACTTTCACAACCACCATGTCGGACTACACAGAGAAGCCATTGAAATCTACAAGCATGTGGACAATTTCAGCAGAAAGGAAGAAACCATGAAAATGAACAAAATAACTCAAAAATCACAACAGCAAAACAACAGAGAGAAAACAATCAGGCACATCAAATTGCTCTCAACAAAAGATCCCCCCAGGCACTTCCAAGCCATTAAATGCTAATCAAGGTGGTCAGTTGAAAAATTCACACCTAGCTCCAGCAGACAAAAGTCCTTTGTCTCACTTTGGTCATTCCACAGATATATAAACCCATTTTCCTACTTCCAACAGACCTCACTACCTCTGAGGATGCTTGCCATAGATGTAGGCGAAACGTCAGGAGAAAATGCCATTAGACCATGGCCATATAGCCCGAAAAAACCTACAACAACCCAACAGCAAGAAATTGCAACATAAGAAGACCCTTTTCCTCTTGGAAAAGTGCGGGGAATGCAGAGCCCAAGATGGCCTGAATGCAGAAGGTGATGAGTATGCATGTGATTGAATGTATGGAAGTGAATGCTGAGTAAATGTGAATGTTTCCCCCTTGTCTGTGTAATCAACACCGGGTCTGCGAGTCTACTTCCTCCCCTGAAAGTGCCTAAGGCAATATGTCCCATTGAAAATGGATTAAAGACCATTTTAAAGGTTAGACAAGTATTCATGACTCATAGAGCTAGGAACATCCAAAAAAAAAAGAGAACGCAGTCGCCTCACCGGAGCCCGTCTT
Organism: Anolis sagrei; assembly: GCF_037176765.1. Taxonomy (NCBI): domain Eukaryota; kingdom Metazoa; phylum Chordata; class Lepidosauria; order Squamata; family Anolidae; genus Anolis; species Anolis sagrei. The sequence goes on along the minus strand of NC_090031.1, from coordinate 9,474,435 downwards.
GGACCACGCGGTTCCGGCAGGTCCTCCAACAGGAACAGGCGTGGTTACACTCAAAGATCAAAGGAGGCTCGGCTGTGTTGAATTCTGGCAAGAGACGACCATCCTGCTTGGAAGAGAAACAAGGAAAGTGAGTTCTCTGGGGATGGAGAGGTTCCCTTCAAACAAGAACCCAAGGCATCCACCCCACCCAGTTGCAAATTATATTCTTGAGATGCGTAACACTTAATTATGCTTTCATTTTGATGTGCAATTGGCTTCCTCTTATTGCAAATACGTGGGAGAATCCTTTGGGAGGTGTTAGCTGGTCCTGAATCAGGACAGTAAATAAAGAGCAACACTAAAAAAAACAAACAAGGGAATTGCAGACAGGAAACAATCAGGTCCAACTAACACCTCCCTGCAAAGGATTCCCCCAGGCAGGAAGCAGCCAGACTTTGAAGCTGCAAGGCTATTCAATGTTAATGAAGCTGGCCAGTGACAACATTTACACTTGCTTCCGGCAGACAAGAGTTCTTTCTCCCACCCTGGACATTGCACATTCTAACAGCAACCAGATGCAGAGCCTTCACAGCAGTGGCACCATCACTCTGGAATACTCTGCCACTGGAAGTCCGTGCCTTGCGGGACTTACCAGCTTTCTGCAAGGCATGTAAGACATACCTGTTTCGACAGGCTTTTAATGTTTGATTTCGCTGTTTTTAAATTGTTTTAAATTGCTTTTAAATTTTGTTAGATTTTAGCTATTCTTGTAAGCCGCTCCGAGCCCCAGGGGAGTGGCGGCATATAAGTTCAAATAATATATATATATATATATATATATATATATATATATATATATATATATCACACCTCACTTGCCTAGCTTCCAACAGACCTCACAACCCCTGAGGATACCTGCCATAGATGTGGGTGAAACATCAGGAGAGAATGCTTCTGGAACATAGCGATACAGACCAGAAAACTCACTGCAGCTCAGCGAGACTGGCCGTGACAGTCTTTGGCAACACATTTGTCCATGTTTTATCATCAAACTAATTAAGGACAGACATTATTATTATTATTATATCACAAAGGATTATCGCCTCACACGCTTCATAGGAAATCTACTACAGAACAGGAGCTTTTTTGTTGAGTTCCAGGGCCAGAGAAGCAGATGGCGGAAACAGAAGAATGGTAGCATACTTGTTCCATCAATGTTTAACATTTACACAAATGACCAGCCACAGCCAGAAGGGAGATAAAGTTTCGTCTATGCTGACGATTGTGCCATCACCGCTCACGAAGGGAGCTTTGAAATGGTCGAACAGAAGCTCTCCAAAGCTTTAGGTGCTCTTACTGCCTATTACAGGAAAAACCAGCTAATTTCTAATCCATAAAAAAAAGCAGACCTGTGCTTTTCACCTTAAGAACAGACAAGCATCTCGAGCTCGGAGAATTACCTGGGAAGGAAACTAATTGGAGCATTGCAGCACACCCAAATACCTGGGAGTCACTCTGGACCGTGCTCTGATTTACAAGAAGCACTGCCTGAATATCAAGCAAAAAGTGGGCGCTAGAAACAATATTATACGAAAGCTGACTGGCACAACCTGGGGATCACAACCAGACACAGCGAAGACATCTGACTTTGCACTTTGCTACTCTGCTGCTGAGTACACATGCCTAATGTGGAATAGATCTCACCTCATTTTTTGCATGATACTTCAGTCTGTTAAACACAGAGATAACAGCCACCTTTTAAGCTACAAACTATGCAGAATACTTACCCGGTCGTACCAGCAGCGCATACTTAGTTGTCCGCACATGCATTTACTGGAGGAGCAGTCATCTATGCACACGCAGTACTATACATATGGGAAGGAGAAGCAGAAAACATGGATTACTTTTAATGTAGAGCAAGGAGCCAATGGTAAGGGTGAACTTAGATCGGGCATG